>NW_016690433.1:599875-757604 GCF_001604755.1 Lepidothrix coronata
TAAAAGACATGTAGGACATGTTTAGTGCTGGACTTGTCATTGCCGGGCAAACAGTTGGAAATGATAATCTTAAGGGTCTTTTCCGAGCTAAACGATTCTGTGATTCTGTGAGGGGATGAGGAGGTGCTGATAACTGCCACATTGCTTGCACAGCTCACTTCAGCAGCCACACTCCAGAGTTAATAGTTTATCTTCCACTTCTGCAGCCTCAGAAGGAAGAGGAAGATGGAGCATACAGAGTCCAGACTGCAAAAGACTTCACAGCTTCATCTCATCCTTTCTATCCATATCAGTGTAAATATTTTTTAGCAATCAATAACTTTCTAACATCACTTCTGTGATTTAATTTGTGCTATAAGAAGTATAAGTACAATTTCTTTTTAAAAAGTACAGCAAGTAGTCTTTAGATATAAGTACTATTTCTAGCAGTAGAAGACTAAAGAGAGTGGAAAAATACAAGTAGCTGAAATCGGTAATAAAATAGTAATTGTTACAAGTTTTCATGCATAAACTTACCCAGACTAATGATGGATTGGTTCCACATGCTTGTTTTGAAAGTCACATGCTTTGTTTAAAGCAGAATAAGCAATAGAAGAAAATTGGCTTCTCATTATGGCATCATATTTTCTTTGTGAAAAAGACACAAAATTCCTTATGTATCTAAAAAAATGAAAGAATAAAAGGATTACGTAAAGTTTTCTGAGTAATAATAAAAATGGCTATCTCTTACACTTTGCTTTTCATCCATAGGTATCAGGGTCATTTTTCCATTTGCCAGAAGAGAAAACAAGCCACAAAAGACAGAGTGACTGCCCAAGGTCATCCCTCAGGCTGACACAGCTTTGGAAATAAATATGAGTTTCCTGAATCCCAGCCCAATGTTCTGTCCTCAACAATAAATGAATGGCCATCTTAACCACCAGAGGACAACATTACCCAATCACTCGCATGTCTCTGAAACTGAAGGCCCTCTGGAAAACACAAGGTATTTGCATTTCGGTGGTCTCTGCAGTGTCTGACACTTCCAGTGTTTGTAAAGTCATTTTTTAATGCAATGTAGTGATGACCTAGAGAGAAATGGATTACCTCCATAATCAATTGTAACAAAATTTGCCACTCAGGTGCTTTCCTACATATTAATATGATTTTGAAACTTTCACTCTGGAGACTTGTTCTTGATAGGCTTTGGTATCTAGCCAATATTTTATAGGCAACATTTTAATTCAATAATACTTTAAGTGCAACAACAAATTTGACAAATGAAGCATCTGTGTGAAATATACAAATTAAATTCTACATGGGGAAGGCAAATCTGAGGCTGTCTGAGCAGAGATTATAACAGCAGTATGATTTAAAACATAACACTGATGAAACTTTTGGAAAATATCCTTCCTTTCTTCACGAGAAAGTAACTCGTAGGCAGATGTCTATACATCTTTAGAGTCTGGAGACTCAATTTCTTTACAGAGTAATTACTAGATAACAAAATTTTAATCACTGTCTGGACCATTAAACTTTGGTAAAGGTGACTGAAATGATCTCGGGGGAACCAAGAGCTTGTTTAGAACAGGGATATTAAGCAGCAGTAACTAAGTAACACAGCGGGAGTGTGAGTCCCAAGAGAAAATATGTTACAATGACAATGTTTATTACACATCTCAATTACTTTGTACTATGCACTTCAGCTTTCTGCAACAGAAATCTACCACTGCTTCAGACCTCCAGAAGCCTGAAGAGCTACACAGGTGTCCTGAGTGCCTTCTCTGGTCTTGAGACCAGGTGGCACAGTCTAGTCATATCCATCCTGAAATTATAAACGGCCATATCCAAACTGCCCAAAGTTAATAGCTTATCCTATATTAATTCTCAGATCATCCCAGGAATTACCTGGAAGATTGATAATACACTGCAGCTGTGCATGGGACTGTTTGAACAGTTTAACAGTGCAGGTAGCCTACTTCTGCCCCTCTGCCTGTTCATTTACTAGTCAAAACAGAACCAATGATGATCTCCTAGCAAAAACAATATGCTTCTCATGTGTTATGAACAAAAAAAGAGCTGAAAAGGGATGGACAAAGAAGAATGACGAATGGAGAGGGAAGACAGGGCCAAAGTTCTTAACTGGGAAAGCTCTGAGTTAGCAGTGTTGTAGATAAACGTGAGAAATGCAGGACGGAAGAAGAGAGGATGCTGCAATACTCAAATTACCAAAGGTTGAGGGATGGAACTAGTTAAGGGTTTGGAGCAGCATCTGCATTTTAGATCTACTAGGCAAGAGGAATCTTTGAAGTTCAGAGTCAGCCATGGGCAGAGGCTCAGCTGAAGACAAATCTGAGGTCCAGGGAAGGTGGTGCTATTCTTGGTGAGCAGAAAGGAAGTAGCAGGGAGGGCTAAGGAGACAATGTATTGTTGATTAGGGTTATCCACCACTAAGCTGGATCCCCACAAAGCAGAGGCAAGCACATGGCCTGAAATTCATCTGACTAGACCTGAACACCTGACAGTCTCTCAGAGGTTGCCAGCTGTGAAGGAAGCCTGCAGTTCATCTTCAATGTTATTCAGAATTATTAAAAGAGACACAGAGGTCAAAAGAGAAGCAAAAGTTTCTAAAGAAGCTGCCCACATTGAGAATATTACCCCAACAATACATATTAAAGTGATCATCCCTGTCCTACTGATGTGCTGGTGAGGCAGACCTTCAATGCATCCAAGCTCAGGAGGCAATAGTGGGTGTTAAAATTATTCAAGCTACCTACTTGGCCAAGTATTTGTGGTTAGAGATGCTGAAGTCCTGCAAGTCAAAGATCACAGAAATCCAAAGAGCGTCTGAGAAATGGGTTCGGCGTCCCTGTACCCAATCCAGCTTTACTGCTGACATCTAAACTAATAAGTAAGTTTAATAGTGCCAGCTATTGTAGCCTCTTTACTGCATAACTGTAGGAAGGTGATTAATGTGGTTTTGGAACAGGGGCAAATAACCCTCTCTTAGGCAGTTCTCAGGGACAATGTTGGTTTCTGATGAGTCAGGGACCATTTCCAGTAGGCAATCTGGATACAGACCCTCTGTTTTGAATTTAAAAATAGAGGCACAGTAAAAAAATTTTGGTTGGGTTTGTTGCCTAAAACTGGGAGAAAAAAAACTCACCAGGCCATATTAGAATAAGTAAGATAGAGAGCAGGTCTTTAATGAAGGCCTTTTGGCGCAAGGAGTACAAAGACGCGCACCCGTGTCCAGGGGTTTCACAATTTATGGTCCAACCCAAGAACTATCTGGTCCCAGACCCTCCCCAAATCTACCCCCCTGGTACACCTTCCTGGAATTGAGTCAAAGGTCCCAAGATCCCTTTCTTCCTCATCTTCTTCATGGCATGTACTGCGTCTGCAGCTTCTCCAAGGTTCCAGGTTTGACGGTTGCTTTGACTATGATGGTATCTTCTTGTTCCTGCCTGGGTTGCATATGTTCTTTAACAAGGTGTATTTACTATAGTCCTGCATTAGAAGGAGGCTAAACAAGCCTAAAGAATTTAGAAAATTTGATATGAAGTGGGGAATAGGGTTTGGTAAGTATTAACTACTGTACTAAAGTGTGAGAGACTATACAACTATACTAAAAATTTATATTTACTACAAAGCTACTTTAAAATCTACGAAAAGCTAAAATATCCTAAAGACCTTATGGCATCAGGTTCAAGGACAAAGAACAGGTTCTGATACTGTTCAGTGTATTATTCCAGATGTATCCAGACTCACTATTCTGGGATGAATAATAGTTTTGCTGCTAGCAATTTTGCTGTTTCTTAACAGGAGTTTAACCTAGATGAACTTCATATTGGTAGCTAAAGGTATCATCTAGGAGTGTGATACGGAGTGTAATACAGGTAGTAGTTGGCCAACAGCTGATGTTTTGTGGTTCTGTGAATACTGCAATACATACATAAACATTTGTGGGGAAAAAATACCTTATAGTAATAAACTTTGCCTGGCAAATTATGGTGCAATTTAGTGTGTGTTTTACTCCCTTTCTTCATACTGCCAGATAATCACATGGACAGGCAGCATGCTGTGGATTTCATTTGTCAAGATTGTTGCTAAGGAAAAAGATATTAAGGACTGAGAAACTCCTGGAAGCTCTTCATGTGCTGAGGTGCCAAAAGAAGACAGGAGATTTAACAGCTGAATCCTGAAAGGCTTTGTGTTGGCAGCCAGCATATGACTCAAAGTTTGCTATTATCTTTTTTCTCAACATGGAGATACAGCCCTGTAAGGACTTAAAGAGAACAGTTGCCTGTCTCAGACAGTTAAGGCCACAGAAGGACTTTCTCATGAGATAAGCACAGAATGGAGTGACAGGATGTTGCTAACTCCAGGCCTGGCAGAGGCAAGAGTACTGCTGGAGGTGCCCCAATGGAGGTTTACGAGTGGTGGAGGGAAATTAGTGAAAAGAAATCAGAAGAAGAAGAAATAACATCAGAATGCACTTATGTCATGGTGCACTGATTGTGCCTGCCGGGACTGCAAGAGTGTTTGTTTCAAAGTGCCTTTACTCCATGGTGCAACGATTTTATTAGTAGTATAATATATTTTATTATAAAAATGTGTTATTCCCGGTACTGTACCCCTGTTACCCTTTTTTCCTATTGGTTCAACATAAGCTCTCTCCTTATTTGTCCTACCTGCTTCACCTGTTCTCCCCAGAGACAGTTTCTCATTTGTCCAGGTTCATACAGTTCCACTCCTTTTTGCTGTGATTTGCCACTGTTGAAATAATACTCCCAATCTCCACCCTTTGTTCCAGAAAAGTCCCTGCTCTCCCTATAAAAACTGGCGTCCATGTTCAATAAACATTCATTCTGTGCCACAGCATGACTCTGTGCAGAGTGATCCTTTCAGGGTCTTGCATAAGGGGGGTTACGGCTCTCCCCCCGTCATAGTACCTCCTGAATAATCCATCCAGACCAAAATTCCCACTGGGGCGAGCTGTGTAAAGAAGCAACAGGTTGTATGCATATCAATGGTCAAACAAATATCACCGGTCAAACAAATATCACCCCAAGTTATGGGACAGGTGGCATCTGCAACCACCACTGAAGCCCCTGCCAAATAGGACCTGAAACTTGGACTGCAAGTTAAGGTACCACACCAGGAACTCGAGACAAGATAAAGGTGGTACTATTGTCCAGGTGTTATCTCAGACTTAAGGGGAGGTTAACAAAGCTGAGGGAGAGGACTGTATTACTGATTATGGACACAAAGAATGCAAAGTTTATGGACTACAAAGAAAGCCAACTCAGTAACTGTGATGAAATCAGCTCTGACTGGGTAAAAGGTAATTCTGGCAGGGAGAGATCACAAGCACTGACTCACAACCCACTGACTCAGGAAACCCCCAGACTCGAAAGAAGAGAAAGACTGAGCATGCAGACTAATTCGCATTAGAAGTGAGGGAATCATTTAACTCATAGAGAACTGTGTAACAAATGCGCATTAATTCCTTTGTTTGCTAAAATGTATAAATAGTGAAAAGTTTTGGATGATCTTGAGACCCCCCCACACCAAGAAGCCCAGGGTGAAAAAGGACCAACAGGACACCGCTGGATCCATAGGTGGTGACTACCTTCTACCTGATCTCTCTCCCCACTCCACTCTTTTCTATTTCTTTCTATCTACCTCACCCTCATTTTTAACTAAAACCCATATTATTGACTTTGGCATATGGTCTTGCTTGCACCTTAATTTGGGCAGAGGCTTCTCTCACTAATCGGATCACAACAAGCCCTCATGCTCTACTAAACTAGAAGTAACTCTGTGTCTCTGTAATACTTGCTTCTAACACATGCACCCTTTTATACAGCTGTTTAATGGCTACAACCACCCGTAATGCTAGGAGTAGCTGTGGCCTGATGCTGCCACATCTAAATAAATATATCTAGAGGTATTTATCAATGGTGATAATGTTTCTGAGGCTGGAAGATGCTGCAGTGTATATGCAAATATAGTTACAATTTTGCTCCTGCTTGTCACAGCTTTAAGCCTTGAAGGGCTCTGCACTCTGGCAGCTGTTTTCCACAGTGTTCAGTATCAATCATGCTGCTGTAAACGAACAACAGACACCATGCCCTTTCATGGGCAACTCTATGCTGCTCGGAAGTGTTTCACAGTCTCTGCTTACCTTCTGAAAGAGAAAAAATCTGATTCAAAAAATCTGAAAGACATTCTAATGCCAGCGATGGCACCAGTGTTTCTTTGTGCTCATAAACGTCTGCAGTTAAAAAATTGGAGATTGACCTAAACTTCTCTTCAGAAACTGAGCAAAATTAGGATTAACCTGAATCTTACAATAAATAACGTATCACTCACTACCATTTAGGAAAATAAGGTAACTTGGTCTAAAAACTTTGCATGTATTATATGCTTTGATCTAAGACAAACACTGTTATTTATAGTGAAATAATAAAATAATGGTAATACAGAAGCTTTCAGGTGGCCAAGGAGGGATTTTTATGGCTCCAAGACTTATTTGTCATAACTATTATTTATTGCCCCTTTAAAAAGCTTTCATACCATTACCATGGCTGCTTTTTCTCAAGGATCAACAAAACATAAATATTTTCTGCCCTTTAATGTACATTCAGGATGAAGTTACTCCAAATGGAGATACTACATTACTCTCAGGATCATTATCCTCCCTGACCCCATCCCTTCCCATCCCTAGGTTCCCTCTTGCACATGCACAGGACCTTGTCCGTGGAAAAATTTCCTCACTGTACAGTGCTTTGGTGACACAGAAATGTACGAGTATATTAGGGGGAGGAGGGAGGTAAGTCAGTAAATGGGCTGCAGTGTTTTGACCTGGATACCATAAGCACCCACACATGAAATGATACAGCACTCCTGAGAAAGTACTTTATTCTGATTTCAAGTTTGGTTGGGTTTCAACCTCCTCCTTCCCAGGAGGTTACATGTCTTCCCAACTTTACACAGGGAAGACTAGTTAAGTCTCTTTGTATTTAAAGGAATAAACCAAAGTCATATTTACTTCCCTTTCATGGTTTAATAAGTAGTTAAATGCTTACCTATGTTTCTAAAGACATCATTCCCTGCTTCAATGGTGTATCTTTGTCTGGAGTGGGAGGATAGTCCAGTCTTCTCTCCTGTACTATACCTCTTATGACCAGCCTGCAGACTGATGGGAATGTACAGAGTTAAAATATGCTGGTCAAAATCTGTTTCTCAACAGCCCAACTGGCAGAGCACAAATAGGGTAAGTAACTGCTCACTAGCTGGCAGATTTTTTTCTTACTATCTGTATTCAAAATATAACCTCGAGTAAGGATACTTATTTCTACCAATTGCATGACCATTCACAGCTCAAGAGCAGCTCTGCCACTAGCCATAACATAACAGTCAGAGCTTTCTATACATTAAACAAATATTCTGCTCAAAGCAAAAACCAAATAGAAATAGCAGTGTCACAACAGACCAATGACTCCATACCAAGACAACAAAAAGACACAGTGACTAAAGTGACTAATAACAGTGATAGAATAAGCCTCTCTACATTCAAAAGCTATGTAATCTCTTATGTGACTCACTGCTATCTTGGTTTCAGGTTATTTATTTGTATTTTTGGCCAGAAATTAGAAAATCATGAGAATTATCTGGGAAAACAGGCCTGCAAAGGACCAGGTTAGTTATGCCCTCCATAATCAAAACATATTATGTCATAGGTTTTAAGTCCATATAATTCCAATCTCATTCACACAACCCACAAAATGCTATTCATTATCCACAGCATGCAAGTCAAGCCCTCAGTGACTGCAGTGCACTATGGGAAGAGAGATTCAGAGGCTGGAATAGGGGGCTGCTGCTGGCTATGTGTTCACAAGTAGGCAACTCTTGAGGCTGCAAAGTACAATGAGGCATCACTTCATCTCCAGCATCATGCCTCTCCCAGACAGGAAGAAAAAAAAAAGAAAATTGATAGAAGAAATGTTATGTGTTCCTGTGGAGAGAAAATTAGTTCTCTTACTGCTAGAAAGTAGTGACCAATACTGGTCTAAAGTTGGTGCAGCACCTCTATCTGGGCTGGATTTAGCATGAACTATAGTCATTACCACATAATCACACCAAGCGCCAGAGAAAAATTAAAAAAAAATAACAAACAAGCAACCACAAAAATAGAAAACCCTCATCAAAATAACTGCAAAATTCTGCACAGGCATTCTGGCATTCCTCAGTTCTGGAGAATTCGTTTTCTCTCTTCCTTTTTGCTATAGCCTATATGGCACCTTGTTCTGCAGAAATCTGAGATAATGAGAAGTCAAACATCTTTCTGGACTGGGAACAGATTGGAACCTATAAATGATTACAAGAGGCAAACAGAAATTTAAAGAATATATTTAGACCTGAAGGTGAGCCCTTGGGGATGCAGTACAAGATGGAAGAACAAAGAAAAGCCATGAACCTCTCACTACCTGGCTGATGTCTCCTGGGTTTTCCTACAGTTGCTGAAGAGACTCAGGTAACTCCAGGAGAACACTGAAAGTATTCAGAGTTCCTAGTTTGAATTTCTCCTCAGTATCCTGGATACTTGGAGAGAACAATCATGCCAGAGAGAGCACATTTTCTCCTTAACAAAAAACCAGAAGTAAAACACTCAGTCCTGAATTTCTCTGCCTATAGCCCAGCCCCATATGGCTGGAATGCCTCACCTTAGTGCTGGGGAGCTTCCTGAACTCAAAAATTACTCCAGGGGTAATCCTGCAGAATTAGATCTACACTTACAGCATATGCTCCACAAAACATTAAGAATTAATTTTTTTTCATTTCTATGTCTCATGATCTCCTGCATTAAGTTTTTGAGGAGGGAAGTAGTTTGATTTTGTATGAGTGGAATAAACCAGGGCCACAAACCCATAACCCCACCCTCTCTTAATGACTTGTTAAGTCCAGTTCTTATTCATTCTGCAGTCACAGCCTAAACTAAGAAAGATTACAGATGGGTGGCACCTGTTCGTTGAGTTCAAACTGAAGAATACAATAACACTATCCACTGGTGTCCTAATGAATTCCCATTCCCAGTCTTCTCATTCCCAGAACTTCCAAAACAGCAACACACATGTAGCTCACCTTTATTTTGTGCAAAAGCCCCTGAAAAGTATGCAACAAAGATATGCAAATATGGCAGACAATGTGTCCTAGTTAGGACAGCTGAGATCAGTTCATCATGGTATTCTATAGCCTTCCATGCCATTACCCAGAAACTGTTCACACCCTCCGCCCACAGAGCCTGACTCATCAGGCTAGGTGTTAAGAGGCCTGTGAGATAAGAGGATGCTCTTGTCCTCACACCTTTTATGGAAGTCCCCGCTCTGAACCTTTTATGGAACTCCCCCGCTCTGAGGGAAGGATTGACCATTTTTGCCTGAACTGGAATGTATATAAACCTGGAGTTTCAGAACTTTTGGCACCCGCTCGTGGGATCCAGAAGGAAGACTGCAGCTCGTCGCTCTCGACCTTTGCTGGACTTCAATCACCGCTTCTGACCAGACTGCAACAGCTCTCCCAACAGCAGGTTTCTCCCCTCTCCCTTTACTTTGGACTCAAGCGGGGCCCAGGGAACACCACTTTGTTCATGCCCCAGGGTACCAGGTTTTACATGTGGGTTTTGTGGGTTAGGACCAATTGTTTTTTTGTGTGATTGTGCTTGCTGTGTTGTTTTAATAAATTGTTATTCTGACTTGTGGTCTCTCCTTTGAGTTGAGTTCATTTCCCCTGCTGGTTGACTCTTAAACCAGTACACAATGCAATGTCATTACTTCCTGAAAATGAATAAATTTTCATAGTCTTTGGCAAATCCTCTTAGGCAAATCCTGTTTTTCAGACAAAGAAAATGTCTCCTGATTTTCTTTTTGAACAAAGAACTATCTCTGAGCAGAAAATGCCTCTGCAGGCATAAGCACAGCATTTCTTTTTAGTAATCATAGCTAAATTTATTAGAGTCTTTTTTGTTCCACCACATGTGACAATATACCTCATGGCTGTTGTGACAGCACCTGAGGGCTGGAGAGAAACACACTTTCAAGCACGTAAATTACTTTTCTTTCAATTCAACTTGGTTATGATTTGCTTGAACAGAAAATTGCCCAGTTCAGAAAAGAGGAAAGAAAAGTTAAAGAGACCCTTAGCAGATTCAGAGGAGGGAGAAGAGACAGCAAAGAAAGGGTCCTTTCTAATAATACAGCTCTGGGTGAAAAAATAAAACAAAACAAACAAAAAGACTTGTTTTCATCAGCTAAGATTGCAGCACATTCTTTCTGTCCTGAGGCAGAGCCGAGTGGATCTGTTTTAACCAGGTTTTCCTAAGGGCCTGGAACTGGGGATGCTTCAGGGACAGACGCAACACAAGGTAAAGCAGAGGGTGTGCACAGCCAGGGGACAACTCTTTTACTTGGACTAAGTGATGAGCTGTATCCAGGCTCCCATTTTAGTGTGATCTGCTGAGTAGAAATATCAGCATGTACTGGAAAATAGTGGTAGTAAATGCTGGGTTCCCAGACAGCACTGGACTCTGCCTGCACCAGCCCAGTTAAGCCTGTGTCTGCATTGACAGTTCAACTGTTCTCAGTAGCCGTTTGACAACACTGCTGGCATCAGCACCTAATCAAACAGGTAAAAAGAGCTACATCTTTCCCAAATAATCAACTTTCCCTTCTTCCTGCCAGGCAGCAATCCAGGCAAAACCAGGATAAGGGTGGCAGGAAGTGCTAGCAACGAGGCTAAGCTTTAAGTTTTACTTAATTGTCATCATCTTTCCCAGTTTCTGAAATATCCACATGCAAAGCCTGTAACTCAGTAGAAATCTTTCAACAATGGATTTTATTATACACTTCCCAAGGACTTTTACCACTAAATTAATTTAGTGTTAAAGACACACACACTGAAAAGAAACGCATCTAAACTCTGTGGAAGTTATTAGAGGCTTTTTCTACTTCTGGACTTATTCTACTTATATTTAGACTTATTTGATCACTCAGTCTTTGCAAATGTCTCACTTTGAAAAGGCATACCGTAATACCACCAGCATGATATAGCCTTGCACTTTCTGCAGACTTTTCTATGACCTTGAATGTCCAAAAACTTAAGCACCATGTTTAACAATGAACACTTGTCTTGTGAAGAATTGTATAATGAAGCAGTTTGTATACTTTGGACTTGTCTGAGGATGTTTATTTCAGATTCATGAGCTCACTTTGAACTAGGAGAGACTTTAGCACTGGTCCATATGCCATCTGCTTGTGTCGATGACAGGTAAGAGGCTGCATCACCATACAGATCTTTCTCCGTTACAAATGACTTTCATTAAAATCCTTTGGTTTGATACAAATAACATTGCTTCTAACTTGTTATAAAAAACCTGTATGACAACAGACAAAATAGGAAGTAAGTTGGAAAATTACAGAGTAGGTTTTTTTCCCAAAACCCTATTCTGGATGCTGGGTTTTTTTAAGAAATATCTGAATTAAGACCTGAAATAAAAAACCCCCAAACCTCCCACAGATCCAACGTATGAAACTTGGTTTAGAAGAAATGAGAACAATCTGTGACAGTTCTGCCATATTTATTGGTGCTATAGATCTGAAGTCAAAAACAACTACCTTTCTTGCATTGTTATGGCAAAATGTTACACTAAGACTTCACCAACCAAGTTGACGCAGGTGTATCACAAGAACTAAGAGAGTAAGACGTAGCTCAGGTCCCAAGTGATCTAAGGTGCTGGGCCAGACATCAGACCCATACTCTATAGCCTTCAAATTTGTAAAAGTGAAACTATAAATATATATATATATATATATGTAATGTCCATTTATGGAAGATATAAGAAGATCTAAAACAACAGTATTTATAAAAGAAAATAAAAATAAATACTGCTATAAAGGGAAACTAAGTGGTTTGTGTGTGGAAGATCATCATGGGTGGAAAGGTGTTATAGCAAAAGATATGAGATTAGAAGGGAGTTATATGGACAGATTCATGCAAAATATATCATACTATTTGCATTGCATGTTCAACATATCTTGGTGAATCAGAACATAACAAGCCCAGACATGTTCAAGTAGTGATAAAGGTCTGCAGAGACTGGAAGTAGGGGATGAAAGAGGGACAGACACCTGGCAGGGCATAAACTGGCATGCAGTGAAGGAGTGCTGCTGGTAGAAAAGACATTTACAGGCAAGGCAGGTGATTGGCATTAGGTGAACACTGAGGAACAGTGTTTCATTGTTTTGGATGCCTTCTTTGCAATATTTGCTTTTTCTTTATGAAGCTTTTGGGACTTGATGATTTCTTCTTAGTGGTAATGGATTAGTTTTTCCTCCCTTGACCCATGTATTTCTACACTTGGTTAATTAGATTTTTTCCTGTTTTGCATGGTGCACACTGAAGATGAAAAATGACAGAAGAGATACTGCTTTTAAAAAGAAAGTAGAAAGAAGAGAGAAAAGAAAGATGGTGCAAAAAGAAAAGAGAGACGGTGTCATTTTCGACTCTGAAAACTAATGACATATAGAAAATCTATTTATACCTGTTGCATAAGGGTCTAAATTACCTGCAGTATTTTCAAACCAAGAGAACTCAAATTTTGGTGAGAAATTCTTAGTTAAAAAGTTATTTCATCTTACATTGTAGAAAATGCCCAGAAGGGAGCATAAATTTTAGGAAACTTGTGAATGAGTCTTTCACTTTTTAAGTCAAAGAGAACAGCGCTCAGAATCTCACAGCGGTGAGATCAGTGTAGCTTTAGCTATTCAGTACAGTCAAAATTTGACAACAGGATAAGATAAGAATGCATTAGACATTAATGCAAGTAAATCTAGGTAGAAATCCGTGAAAAGAATATAAATATTTGGGGTTTTTTATATTCTTGCACTCAAACTCACATTGTTTACAAATAATTCATTTATTATGTTAAATTTTCAGTTTTATTTTTTCTTTCTTGGAACTAACATCTTATTTTTCCTGGTTTAGGAAAAAGAGTCAGGATAGAGAAAGAATTTTAACTTTGATGCTACTTTTCACAGTTCCATTCTTTTTGTGTCATATTATCATGTGCTCTTTTCTTCACATCCTCTGAAGATCTCCTGAAGTTCAGAGATCTCTTGCTTTTAGTTAATATTTTTATTCCCACATGTACTAAAACTCTAAATTGAACTGAACCAGATTTTTTGACAAAGACTTAATTCACAGATCATGTGGTAGCATTTTTGCTTAAGTTAATCTTCTTGTTCCCATGACTATTATTTTTCTTAGTATCATCAATTCTACAGTCAATTTGAAACTAAAGTAGCTAATTTAAATGAAAGCGGAAAAATTAAAATATTTGCATATTTTTTCAGGTTAATAGATTCACGTTTACCTGAAAAATAGCTTACAAATACCTAGAAGGCTTAAACATTATACAGCTGAACTGCATCTACTTTAAAGTAGTGATATTTTTCTAAGAAAACCTAATTACAAGAAAATGTTTTTGTATGAGAGAGTTTAATGCAACACAAGGAGTATTATTATAAGTGAAGATAGAAAATTAACAAATCTGGAATATATAGTACATAAAGAAAAATCTTTCTGCTAACAACTACTAGTAACTTTCCCACATTTTACTTTACCATTTTACATCAAATACAGCAAACACTAGTGGGTAAAGAAGGAATTCAGGCCTGCATACAAAAGGAATGCTTTCTGGCTTTCAGTGAAAAATAAAGTTGTATGATGTATCTGGTTAATCATGCGTTTCCCAGATAACCTATTCTTTCTTCTAATTCAGTCCTCTGTCATGCTGATGAAAGTTTTGAACAGCATTTACTACCTGCTCTTTTTTCATTGGATATCCCAATCACTAAAGCCACAATTAATTCATATAGTTAACAACATCTATGCAATAAGTATACAGTATTGCACACCTCCTTAAGTTATGCTCTAAGTAACATAGGCAGTCTTCCCTGATGAGTTCTTTCCTTAATTAAAGAAATCCTTATTATGTATTTAAAAAGTCTCATTCCTCAGACAAACTATCTACTGCCTTTGCCAAGTAAGTCTGTGGCATTTGACCTCAATGTGTACCCTTATTTTATTAACATGCCAAATTATATTATGTCCATAACATCTTCTTTCTTTTCCTTCAGGAAACATGTTGAATATGGAAAAAAAAAAGAAAAATTAAAAAAGACATGTCATCAAAAACCCAAGGAAAACGGTCAAAATTCAAAGAAGAAATGAAAAATGAGACCTTCCAGCAGGGAAAAAAAGAAAAAAAAAAAGAAAATAAAAAAGAAGCATTCTATCTATCAACAATTGAAAGAGATACCAAATTACCAGCATTCTTTACCAAACAATACTCCGTTTGAGCAGAGATCCATACAGTAGTAGAAATTGTATTTCTAGATGTTTCTACGAAGAAATTCCAATTGTATTTTAGTATAAAGAAAGCTATTTGGGCAACAGAAACCAAACCCATAATATTTTAGGAATACTTAACTTTGTAACAATGCCAAAACAGTGTTTGCACTTTTCTATTTGAGGTCTTTAAGGAAATACAGGACACCTAACATTCACCCCAAGGATTCCCTAGAATCTAATATCTGCCAGGCTTCACAAATGACAGGAAATTTCCTACTGGAGTATGTTTTATATTTGCAATGTCACTGCTACTTGACATGCCTGGCCAATGTCAAAGATGCCTTTTTCTGATATCCCTTGAAATTGCATCTGTGATGCAATATGTAAAGTATCTATAAAAGGACCAAACTTCATTAAACCAGAATGGTAAAGAATTTTGAGATGTATGCACACATTTAACAATAGAGGGAAAAGGACACATACCAGCTCCTTTGAGGGGGATGGACAAAAGTACAGGGCAAAAGAGAAACAAAGGAAGTAAAGCGAATATCTCTATAATTTTTAAAGGCTGAAGTATCAGTACTGTCTAACCAATATATCAGCCTACCTTTCACAAGTTTTCCATGGCTTCCAGATCAGATGAGCTGCTCCAGTGGGCGGCTGCTCTAGTTCAAGGACTGCTCCTAAATGCTTCAGTATGATTTATGGTACAGCACCATACGAAATAATCCAGGGGTTACTTCCCTGTCATCATCACCTTGGCTACACCATCTGATCCCACTAAATTCTGTGCAAATAAACTGAGTTAAAAATAAATAGGATCTTCTATCATTCCAAGGGTTTAAATTACCTGTACTATCTCACAGACCCCTAGTCTCTTAAATTGGTTCAGCTGTACAGTACATTTGAATAATTTGGTGAATTGTTTCTTGATCATAGGAGGATTTACCAATTTTGAAAATCTTATGGCTAATAGTTAGATTTGGGTACTCTAGCAGAAATATTACACAAGTTGTTCTTATGAAATTCCTTATATTTAGATCGAGGGAAGACATACCACTCTGTTGCTGCCAGTTTGTCCTACTCTTTGAGGCCAACTGAAATGTTGACTGCATTGGAACCAGAATTATTCAAGAAATAACATTTATTTCAGAGTTGAGAACAGAAAGATAAAGTCCAATCTGTAGATATTCATCCTGGATCAGTCATTGATTCTCTTCGTAAATGCAGGTGCTATTGCTTTTTCTAGCTGATCTATCCCCCCTGGAAGACACAGCAAACCTGCAGCCCAGTGATCATAGAATCATGGAATTTTTAAGATTGGAAAAGACCTCTAAGATCATCAAGTCCAACCATTAACACAGAACTGTCAAGTCAATCACTAAACCATGTCCCTGTTGTCACTAAATATTACTATGTCACTAGGTGAGGGGTGGTGTCTCAGGCTCTGCAGGTGTTTTGCCAGGGCTCAGCCCTGAGATTTGCTGGCTGGCTCAGTCGGCACCTGCCAAGTTCTGCCTGAGACTTTGCTGCTGCTTGGCTTGGCTGTAAAAAGTCATTCTTCGTATGACAATAACACCCATCAAACTCACCATATAGAGTACAATCAGAGTGATGCGGACATTCAGAGAAAAGAGGAAAGAATAAGGTGTGAGAAAACCTGTTAGAAAAACTCATAAAAATCACTCCAAGCAGATCCTAGTGTGAAGACACAGAAAGCATTGACTTCAACATCATCTTGCTCTTGGCAAAGGGTTCAGGATGCCTATTTCCCATTGTATATCCCCAAACAGACCCCACTACCAACATTAGAACAAAAGAGCAGCAGTATGAGAAACATAACACCTTGAAAAGTGTTAGATACCTGAACATACACATAGCAATATGAACTTACATTTTATGGTCGAGAACTTTTCTGCACAGCAACATTCATTCTTTTTTTTTCTTTATTTCTCTTAGATCTGCATTACCAATAGTTATTTTTTTAGAATGTTTAGGTTCCATTATACAAATTCTTCACTTATATATAGGTTTTTTTGACTGGAGCAAAACTTTGAATGTAAACACAGGGAAAAGAGACTTTCCAACTCAAATACACGTTAATTAAAAACATCTTTTGTCTTGGGTAACCTGTTTGGATCTGTAAAGTAGGATTGTATTAAACAACTGTTTTCAACACAGTGATCAGCTGGAACCAGAAATTTATTTCCAGATTATTCCTACATGTATTACAAAAATCTCAAACTAAAATAAGGATACAAATCAAATGGTTCAAAGAAATGCAGATGTATGGTGTGACTCAGCCAGCCCCAGACTTCTCAGCTCAGACCTTTCCTCCAGCTATTTGAAGTCATCATTTGTGAGCTTCTGGTTCAATACCATCAGAGCAAACATGGCTAGATTGAATCACTTAGCAAATTGATAAAATTATTCTTTTTATTATCAGGTTGTGTCTTGACATGAAAAAGCACAATGCTCTTAACATTAGAGCATATTGGAAAATGTTTCCATTGATAGGTAATAGGTAATCTCAAATAAAATCAACTTCCTCTGAAGTGAACATAAACTGTGAACTTTCCTCATCACCTTTCACCTTTTCAATCTCCTTCAGATAAATCCTTAACTTTGTTTACATACCATAATTGAATTGAAGGCAAGTCCCTTTTTCATATAAAAACATATCTCCTGGGAGCAATCAATAAGTAATCAATTACAAAGATTAGTGTTAGTTCACCTCTTACATGACATGAATCCTTACACAAACCCATTGACCAACATACAGCGCTTGAGATCAATACAATCTCTCCTCTTTCTCTCCCTGTAATTCCCAAAAGAGATTAGCAAACCAGATTCTCATAAAAAATTGTTAGTAAAATAGCAGTGAGTATGCAGTTGCATTCTTCCTCAACAATAATCTTTAGAAAAACAAACCTTTCAGCAGGGAAGCCTTAAAACACAAATCCACTTATGGCAAAGGAAAGCTCAAGGTCTCCTCTTCCAGCAGAGGTCATACTCAGCATTCAAGCAATGGCAGCCAGGATTTGTCCCACTGGCTTGAGCTTAAATTAGAAAATGTGGCACTAAAAATACCAGCCTGTCTCAAAATCAAACCTCATAATTTCACTCCTGGATACCCTTGACATTGCGCTTTGTTGCATTCTTCAGTTTTCAAAACATGAATTATGGCACCTACCAACTGTGTAGCACATCACACCTGACGATTTTACCTACCTCAAGACAGGGCACAGTCAGATGCCTGCCAGCAGCTCAGTGGGCTTGGCCAAGGGCTATCTGCCCCATGCACACCCGGAGACCTTGCAGATGCCCCCTCTCACACACCTGCCCCTCTGCTCCCTCACAGGTACAATGAGTGTCCCCTCTCCCTCTGCTGCAGCTGTGTAAGTATGTTTCATCATAAAGGGGGACTGCATAGGTCCCACAGCCATGATCACCTTCCAATTCCAAAAACTGAATCAAGCACAGGGGTGGAAACTCTGGGAATAGCAAACTGGCAGCAGCAAAGGTGAATAGCAGGTCAAAAAATGATCCTATCTGCCTGGTAGTGAAATCAGTAGAGGACAATTTCTCTGTCCTTGTGCTACAGTGGAACAGGATAATTATTTAGCATCAGATTAGGGGCTTTACAGTAATGTCATGATTTGCAGCTATCTTAATGTGCCTAAGATAACCATTAGACTGGAAAAAATTAATAATCAAGTGTAGTGGCATAAACTCCACTGAAGACACTTTTGCTTGAGCTGTGAGCTCCAGTTATGAGCTGGAAGTTCAACTGCTCGAGTTTTCAAGAGTGCAAAGCTCCAAGAAGTAACAATTGCACTGTAAAGAGCAATGATACCCCTGTAAGAAGGGAACATGTGCTAACAGGGCAAAAAAACACTGCTTCAGATCCTTCACCAGTGAAAGAGCACAGTTGCATTGATTTCAGCAATCCCTTTTGTTTAGCTACAGCCATTTACATCAGCCTTGAAAGCTGTCAATATGATTAACATCTCTTAATTTCTTGAAGGCTGATTGATTTTCATGTGGTTTGTAACTACTGAGAACTGCAGAAGCTGAAACTGCTCTTTGTGGCATCCAACTTTAGATCTGTTTTCAGGACTTGTTCAATCAAAGATCACTGGACAATGCATCCATCTAAAATCTGTCAATTGTAACATCAGTGATGCTAGGAGTCAAACAGTATACAATAAAATAATAGTTATTATAGATACACTGGTGATTTTGCGTCAATGTCATTGTACATAGGCTTTTGAAGAGAAACTCCATAGAAGCAGCAACATTTTTAGAGCACAAGAACTGAAGATAGAGGGAGCTGTGTGAAGTACATGAAAAGAAAGGAATGCAAATAAAGTTATAAATAGGAAGGTAAGTGCTCACTGGACAGTTTCACTGTTAAGATTTACAAAGAAAATTAAGCATCTTCATATCCAAAAAAGCAGGTGATTCATACATGTGACTGCAGATGATTTTCAGTACTATTTAATTATGTCTATAACATTAATTCCGTAATCCACATCTTAGAATATTTAAAAAATTCTGAGCAAGAGGGTTTACTGTATATAGGTTTTTTCATTCTTTTTATGATTTTAGAATTCATTTTCTTCATTACATCTAGGATCATTACAGTACAAACAATCCTATGTTATATTTATCTCTGATAAGATTCCCGAGACATTTTTTATAGAGTGGGGATTCTGTTTATGTGACAGATGCCACAAACACATGATGCCATTTGATAATCCCTTGCTCTAGAAAATTATCATTACAGCAGCTTTCAACTGCATTCAAATAATAAGTGAATATTTTTAAAGAGAAAAATAAAACTCACAGGAGACATTTGTCCTCAAGGATTTGTAACAGCTTATCAAAATGTCTTCTGTGTCCCGCTAGTCCTCATTACCAATGAGAATGCCTTTAAAATCTTGATGGGAAAGAAAATGTGCAAAGGGTATCCATGATAAGGATTAAATATGCTCAGCCCAAACCTCTGGAATTAATTTCAGAAGCTTAAATGACAGGCAATTCAATGATGTGAGGACTGAAAGGTGGAAAATACCTGATCTGTAATCTGCTTTGTAAGGTAAAACTAAAAGGTTCTGTGGTAAGCCAGACTGAGTTTTCTTCCAGGCAGCATCCAAAGTCTTCCACACCAGATGATTCTGTTTCTCAGACAGCTGAAAGAAAATAAACCAACTCAGACCCTGAAGCACATTTCATTTCAAATTGGCTGGTAATTAAAAAGTGAAATATATACACAAACCAGCCCATATGGGCACCACTGTTATTACAGTATTAACTGCTTCCCCAATCCAATTTATTTATACTGAATGAGAATTCATTGATCCTCAAGAGCTTATTAACATGTGAACAAATCAAATGATGAGTTAATTAACCCAAACACTGTTAAGATTTCCAGATTGCAGTTTCTAGTCTAGCTGGAATTAATTTTCTGAGCAGAGAGTTGTTAATGACAGATCACAAGTTTAAATGAAAGACAGGTTTCCCCAAAGCTTCAGAAATATGGAGATACAAATGCCACATCCACAAATGCCAATTATAGTCAGTACCTTGCAATTCTGGCATTCACTCAATATTTTGTGTTATTTAAACAAAACAGATATCTTAATTAACCTATTTCCAGTCTCCCTAACATGAAGTTAACCTTCAGTATTATAAAATGTGAACACAATGCACACCAACATAGAAACATACTGGTGGCTATTTCAGAGATTGCAGTATCTGGACAAGACTGTTCCCAGAAATACAGGTTTAAAAGGACCTGTGCCTCTGACAGGAACCAGCAGAGATCCAGCCAAGCTTTCCTAGCCACACCATGCATAGGAAAGGAAAGCAATGTTTTCAGCTCCAGATACAACAGGCTTTACCAGAAAATGCACTCTCCTTTTGACACAGAGACCCAAATTCAGTTCTCATCACTGCCATATCCCCATCTTTCAATCTGCACAAGTCCGACTAAACAGTGGCATTTAGCATAAGGTCACCCTCTGCATCCCAGATTTTCTTTGCAATGCAATTCTACTTTTCCTAGCATGTTTTTTAAGCTTAGGAAAAGGTTTCTCTACAATCTGTGAAAGATAGAAAAATATTATGAAATAAGCAGTCAAGAACAAGTTGTGTTGCTTTTATCATGCTTTGCAAAGAGCACAGTGCTAGATATCAAAGAGCGCTGTGAACAAAATTATGTTTTTAATCAATGAAAATTTTAATATTTTTCAGTTACCTGTAAAAGAAAAAAACCTATTTGTTTTGTTTTAACCTTTAAAAATAACAAAATTATTTCCCAAAGGTAAAATATTCAATTCAAATCGACCATTTTAAACCTTATTAACTTCAAAATTGGAACACTACAGCTAGCTTTCTTTCCCTCTGCCTCCCCTAAAAACTTGATGAAGTGAACCCCAGCTCACCAAATCCAAATTTGTGTTTCTTTATTAGGAAAATGCCACCTTCACTCAGTACCACTGCCAATTTCCTTGAAAATCTGGTTTTAAATGTCACATAAGGAGTTGATGAATGCTGAGCTCCACAGTGTGGGCTGAGCAGCTGAGATCTTCCCACAGACACAAAGGTGTCTGTGTATCATATGCCTGTTTTCATCCAAACCTCCTAGTTCTCTGCCTCTCCCTCTCTTGAGCCTTATTAGTAGAACTTTGAGATCATCTTTAGTATTACCTGACAGTCAAGTTTCTGTACATGATTTTTTATCTCATTCAGCCTGTCAAGAAAAAAGGAGGCGACATTGAGAACTTCTTGGCTGATTTGAATATTCAAATCCATCGTGCAGGGGAACATAGTCCACGCTGATTACATTTATCATTAAATCAGTAGAGAAAATTCTAAGAAAATAATGTGAATAACAACAGAACTAGTATGATTCAAACAACTAAGAGAGTGTGATGGATGCGCTCAACCCCCTTAACCAAACTAAAAATAGTTTGGTACAGGCTCCAAAGGAGGTAAAGGCCTGAGCTATAGTCAGGCCAAGAACTCCTCCAGAAAACCCAGAAAAGGGCAGAGTGACCCAGTGAGCATCAGTGCATATGAGCTTGAAACACTGTGGTCAACATATGAGTAACAGATGTTTTTTCCAAGACTCACAAAGAAAGTTTTGGGTACAAGGGGTCTCATGCATACTCTCCGGTGCAATTTAACTGTTAGCCAACCACTTTATCCCAAAAATAAGACAGCTTTAGAGAACCTTCTTGGAGCTCTGCCTGCACAGCAGTGTGGATGCATGGTGATAGCCTCCCTTACAGCTGGGACACCTCTCAAGTTTGAGATTCCTTATCTGAGACTAAGAGATCCTTCCTTAACCAAGGCAGAGGGACACCTTATTCACAACAGATCCTTGGTTAGCTGCTGATCACATGCTAAATCAACACTAATGAAATCCATGTATTTCTTCCATTAGATATAAACCATTTTCCAAGTCAAAGACTAAGATTGGACCTAGCTTCACCTAAGCTCCATCAGGAGTTTAGAAAGCAAGAGAGTCCACTCTGAACCTCGTGACTCAATAGGAGAGTGTCCTTTACCTTTTTGTGTCTTCAATTTCTATGTAGTTCATTCTAAATCAGTTATAACTTAATTTTTATTTGTGCATTTAGTCCATTTAGTAAGCAATAGAGTGCACCTCACCATGGAAGTTTGTTAAGTCACACTTTTACAAATTCATATTAAAATCACTTTTGTTAACACCATTGATGCAGATTCTTTGAGTGACCCTAAAGCACTCATTCACGATATGAAGAAAACTTGACTGAGAGTAAATTAAAAACAGACAAAATTAGTGAAGTTTCTTTTTGTCAATAGATATTCAAAACAGCATTTAGCCTTTTGGAGGAAAGTTTTTATGCGTATGTTAATTCTTCTGTGGTTAACTGACTTCATTTTTCACAGCTATTCTTCTAGCACCTTTACTAAACACTCAAATGAAAGGTGGATGTCATGCAAAGTCAGCATTTCCATATCAGAAGCCACCCCTGATCGTTCCTTCTCAGTTCTAAAGGATTTCTGTAGATCATAGAAAGGGTATAAGATTACCATAAGATTTTAATGGTCCAAGGAGGTGGTCAGGTATGAAAACTGATGCAAGTGCTCCACCGTGGAGTAAGGACTGTCAGGTAGCACGAATGGTAAATGTCACTAATGAGATGGCTTGTAGGTGCCTGGATTTTGCACACCTGATGTGCACAGCCTGTGATGAAGAGGTTTGGAGGTCGTTGCTGCTCAACTAAGTGCCTGTGTCCCATCAGACATTTTTCAGTAACAGGGAGACAGACAAGTGAAATGAGTTGCTTTAACTTTAAAATCACTCCACACTTCGTTTTACATCTGGTATTTTCATTGGTCCTTTCTTCCAGTGAGACAAATGGATAGAGTTGGCATTTTGTCTGAAAAGCAGTAGACTGGAAAAAATAATGTATAACTCATCTGAAGGTTTTAAATATTGGCAGATTTGAAAGAAAGGAGAAACCAAACGCAGCTTAATAAGCACCAAGATAACAAAGCATGTTAACAATAGCAAGACTTACAGCCCAGTAAGAGAAGATCTAAAGGCAGAAGAATACAGTACCAAATCTCCAAGATCCTATTGTCCATTCTTGGTGCATTTCTGGGGCAATGGGATTACTTCCAGTTAGTCTTAATCTGACTCTGTTGGACAAAAGCTCATTAACTGGACACTTCTAGTTTAGTGTAATCAAGAGAAAACTAATTTGCAGACTGTGAAATGATTCCTTGATGTAAGGCAAAATACCACAAGTGGGGGGACATGTAGAATTTTGTTCAAAATGCATTTTTGATTCAAATTAAAATGCTTATGGAGAACTACTGAAAATTTTCTGTTTTGCTGTTAAATAAAAACAAATGTGAATTCTCCAACATCAAATCAGCTTCAGTTTCTTCTCCTGCCTCATGGCAGAAAATAATTGTCAAACTTCAACCCTTACCTACTTTGCTGGTAAAGAATATTTATAAACTATAATAGCAGGTGTCAGTGGGATAGTAGTACCTGATCAGGCCTCCTTCAACCTCGTGGCTACTTCTCAGTAATACTGTAATAACTTTCCTATAAAACTTTTTCTTTTTAAAAGCATTAAGCAGGTCATAGATACAGCAACTCTAAACAGACATTGCTTCACTGAAAGAAGGCCAGATAAGAAGCTTGTCCAATACCACCAGGGAGTGTTGCTCAAGGGGTCTATCTATTCCTCAGTGTGGTATTGAATATCATCAAACATTTAAATAATTCTTGTTACAAATGAGTGACAATCCAGGTTACAAATGAGTGACAATCCAGAGGGGAATTATTTCATAGATCTAGGAAGAGTAAATTGATTGTATTCCTCTTGAAGAACATTAATAGCTGCTATTGAAACATGATGTGCTCTGAAAAATGCCAGCACAATATTAGTCTCTGTTTAAAGTTGTTTTGTTCGAGAATTGTTGGCACCTGAACTACACTATTCATAATAAAATGTTCATGTATTATGTGCCCCAGGACTAGGCATGCATAAGGATACAGAGAAGACTACAGGACTACTGTCGGCCCTTCCAGCAGACTTCTTTTGCCCCAGCACTTTTGCCACTTTATAGTAAAAAAACTACCTTGATGACTGTGATGCCACCACAGACAGAGTGCTTTTGCTAGTAGCAGCCATCCATAAGGCATATGAAGTCCCCAGAGCCACAAACCTTCATGATTAAATCCTGTGGGAAGGAGAGCAGGTGTACTTTTCCCAAGAGAAAATTAAGTGGTGTAGCAGCAGACATCTCTAACAGTGACTGCAACACATAACATGCATAACAAGAACTGGCTTTTAACAGATTTTGGAGATTGCAGGAATTGATAGGTGTTATCTGTGCTTCTGTGCATGAATTCCAGTTTTCCCTACCCAGAAGGTGAAATAACAAGATAGAATGCAAGTTACAGAACAAAGACATTAAGCAATCAAAGAGGATGAATAATCCTTTGACCTGTTATGTTTTGCAATTAACCTATATTGCTAATAGATGATTAGATTGTCTCTCTGGCACTACATGTTGGAAGGAAAAAAAAAACACAACTGCTTTTCTTCATAAAACACATGCATGATGCATATTTTGCAGTAACTTATGGCATTGAAGAAGGTTTCCAATAAAAAAAGGAATAATATCTCCACAAGATCTTTTAGGATTTCTGGTTTCAGGTTAAGAATAACCAAGCTGACTTGGATAAAATTGTCAACATGCACATTTGATTTAACTGATCTTTTTTATCTAAGCAATATAAACTCAGTTATTTTATCCCATTAAGTCCAGCCTTATGCCCCAAAAGAAATGCAGGGAAAGTGTGCAGGCAAAATCATCACTGCTTCTAGTCAAGACAAAGTGCTCTGTTGATAAGAGGTTACAAGGGAAATGATTCCCAGGCTTGAGGTCTTCCAAACCATAAATTACTGAGGAAAAACCTGTTGCTGCTCTTTTGTCATAGTAATGTTGATCCAAATTACTATTAGACAATCCCTGTTTCTGACAGGGGCATTATAAGTCAAGCTTAACTGCATGGTGTAGCCACAAGTCCTCTGCTGCTTTAAGTACATGCAAAGAGTTCAATCCCATGGGTTTTTGGCACTTTCATTTCTGATTGATAAATTGTGAGAATATAGATATTTTATGAATTTTTGCTACAAGAATACTGAACCGGTCAAACAACACTTGCAAAAATAAAGCTAAAATATTATAGGAACATATGTTCTAGCTGTCTAAGTACTGGCATTTGGGTGAATATTCTAAATAAACAACCAAATTGCATCCAACATACAGAGTAATGTGACAGAAACGGCACAGGAAAACCCTTATAAGATGAACTAAGAACAGGAAAGTACAAAAACACATTCCAAGGTTGGTACTTTGGCAGAGAAAAAACTCATCCCCTCTGCATAGTGTCTAACGGGCATCCAGCCTATCCCATACCAGATGAGGTCAGCTTAACAAAGGCATGAGTACAGGAATAGCTGATAAGATACGTAATTATAGTATTTATGCTTTTGTTAATCATGTCAGTATCATTAGTTGTTATTTACCAGATCAAAGGCCTATAATCTGTTTCTCACAACATTTTAACACTATTTTGAAATATTTTTAGAGCTAATCATAAATGTTATCCTACTAAATCAATGTTGAAACTTCTGGCCCTAGTGCCCACCAGCTGTAATGCAAGGAGCTATACATACACAGATGAATTTCTTCCTTTGGAAAATCATGTTCAATCTTGAAAGTTTATCAAAATCTTCTGGTATATATTACCTAGAAGAGCTTAGATATAATTAGTAGAATAAATTGTGAGGTGTTATCTTCTCTTATTTAATATTTGGCTAGTGACTTCTCATGCTGCTAAGAGAGGTCCATGCTGGAGTGGAATGTCTCTTCAGGAAATTAGGAATAATATCTCTTCTGGATATTATGGAAAAAGTCTTTACTCTGAGAGTGCTGAGGCACTGGAACACGTTCCCCAGAGAAGTTGCGGATGTCCCATCCCTGGAGGTGTTCAAGGCTCGGTTGAATGGAGTTCTGAGTAACCTGATGTAGTGGAAGATGTTGGAACTTGATAATTTAAGCTCCCTTCCAACCTAAATCATTCTATGATTCAGAAGTGTTGGGCATGTTGGCCCTTGTCTGCGAAATTAGCAGTTCACCCATTAGGAAGTGGATGCCTTCCGAGCCTTCTGACTGCAGTGCAGAAGGAACATTGATTTTCTGCAGTTCATATATTTTTGAAAGGTAATATTTTGAAGGTATGTTCATATATATGTTCGGAATTTTTTTTCCAAGAGTTAAATTATACTATTATTTACCCAGAATTCACATTCTATTGATAACTTTTATCCTTTACAAGTTAAAAATATTTAATTTTAGTAAACAGGGAATAGAAGAGCTATCTAAAAATAACTCAAAAGCTTTATAATAAGTAGGTCGCACTTCTGAACTTATAGGCTCTATGGTCTTTTCTCCAATACATTGAGTGTTAACAATTCTGGGAAATGTGTGCATTTCTCATTTGATACCGAACCTTTATCTTGGTAATTTACCATAGCCAGGAACTAGAGAATGAGGCATTTTCATGATATGCACAAAGGTTTTGACTTGAATTAAAAAATGGCCTCAATTTAAACTTACCTTCCTGTAAGTCACATTTAAATCAAAACCTGTCCATAGTCACTTCAGAGCTAGAGGGATTTCCAGGAGAAGGATGGATCTCTCAAAGGCCAGCTGAGGTAGACTCTTCAGCCAGCTTTGTCACCCCTGACATGCACCTCAGGACAATGACATGGCATCCATCAGCTACTGCAGGGTGTAGTCTGGGAACTACAGACACCAGCATAAATTACAGCAGGTCACAGAGAAACTTCAGCGGCTGCAGCATGAGGATCAATAAGTGTCTTCATGACAACTGCAGATACTAAATGCAACTCTATACTTGCAGAATTATGGCTTGGTTAATAGAGAGGTTAAAAAAAAAAGTGAGAGTGTCAGCATACATCTAAATATTCAGAAACTAAAGGCAGGACAGTCCAAACTTACAATGAGATCACTCTTGCTCTCAGAGACCAATGGAAAGCAGTAGTTGACACTGCACACTTAACAGTGGGAGTTGTCAGACCATTTCCAGGTAAAAGGGAGCAATCTCCAGGACACTGCCCATCACTTTAAGTTGAATTATCATTTTACAGTTAAGTTGTATTATTCCTGATGTTTAGCCCATGACTATGTTTTAGGAAGAAATAAAAATTTCTGATGGGTCAAAATATACAGCTTATCATGGCACCTAAATCTCACTCTCGAGATACACAGGAAAATGGTCAACACATTCAACTTGTGCTTTCAGCCAGCTAGAATGACCAAGAAATGTGCCAACAGCTTACTTAAAATAAAATGGGAAAAATAAAATACCAACACAGAATTATGCCTCAATACCAGAAGAAATTTCAAGTCAATTCAGAGCAGTACATTTGGTCTCCTGATTTTTTTTCCCCAAATTTCATGCAGTTGCTTCACACAGCATGTCTAAAGGGCTGTTAGGAAGCTGTTATAAGGCTGAATTCACAGTCCCCAATATCAGATATATTACTCGATGGGGACTATCTGCCTGTACATGTTGCAGTCTTCCTGTTGCTGCAATTAAATGAATTTTCAGTGTTAAATTGTGCTCAAAAGGCTGAATTCAGAAGTCTTTCTACTATGTGTAAAGGATTTTAGGCTAAGCATTTTGACCCTCACTTTTCAAAAATATTTCAAGGGCTGATTACTAATCAAGCACTGGATATTTACAATGGAGCTGTTTGAAAATCTAGCCTTTTATTCCTGTGTAGCTCTAGAATTTTAGCTCTTCTGAACATCTGGTTTACTACAGGGATCTATTTTCATTTTCCTCATGTAGCCAGTGTATTTTCACTCAATATCAAAATTTAAAATTGATATGTTTTATTGAGTGCTTACCAGACCAGTATCTCATATCCCAGAAGTAATATTGACCTCTTCCAGGGCTGCATTTTCTGTCTGCACAGCATGTTTCTCATGAATTTTGCTTTGTAACTGAGCACTGAAATTGCTTGTCATTACTATGATTCTTCCCTATAGAATGACTTTAAAAACAGGAAAAGGAAATCTTCCCTGCAGACAGGATACCCGCAGCAGGCTGAGAAGAGAAACATTTTTATTTTAGTCCTGTAAGTGGTAAATTTCCTTGCACTTCTTTCTTGCAGCATAGACAGTGCAGTGATAAGAGCCATTCCAGAAATCCAGAGCCTCAACTTCAGTGCACCAGTGTGGGATTTCACAGAATTTATGCCAAGCTGGTTGAGTTACTGGCAGCCCAGCAGTTACTGTAGAAAAGCATTCAAGACAAGAGAACAAAAAAATTATGCAGTACAGAAAATCTCTCTGTAGCTTAAAGCTAATGTTTTGATTTAACTTCAATTTGCATGAGAAGAAACTTTTGTTAAGTACCAGTATAGTCAACGGAGTGACTCCACTATAATAATTCAACCTTTTAGTTTCCAGGTAGCAACAATTTCTCATGTGTTCCTATGATAAATAGTACTAGCCCAGTGATGAACATTAGGGCAAAAATGAGGAGCTAGACCAGCATATTTTTTACCAGTTTCATGACCTAGAATCCACCATATATTTCATTAATTAAGCTACAGATTAAATTATGTGTATTTACTTTGGAAAGTTAAATATGAGATAAAACTATAAAATTTTTGTTAATTACTGTCATGCATGCCAATTACATGTCAAGATTTTGTTTAGTCTTGTGATTTAAGAGACATAGATTTTGATTTTCTGATTCTTTTTTATTAATTTTTAGAGCAACAGAAAGAAAACATGAATTTCATTTTCTGGCAATGTATAGCCAAACCCTGCCACAGTGCTTCACCTTTAAACCACCACCAGTCTCTTATTTTAAGGGACACTCCTTATTTCAAGGCCACCTCTCTTTCCATTCACTTAGCATGTAACAGAAACTCCCAAATAATCAAATCTTTGCAGAGTCAACTGAGCAGTCATTGATTAAATTTTGTTTCCCTATTTTCCCAGTCTTCCAACAAAATCAAGCCACAGATGCTGGGGGGGGGGGGAAGTGATGCAGAAAGGTAATTCCCTTCTGTGACTCCTAAAATCGCATTGAGCTGCACTTCTGAAATACAGAGTGAATAGAGTTGCATGTAGCCACAGGTTTCACACTTTAATTCAGACCTTTTCTAAGTTTTCTTGTAATTCAGACCTTTGCATTCTAAGTAAGGAAAGTGTATTCCAGGAGGTTGTAACAACAACGCAGGTTGCATTTGTTAATCATTGTCCCTGCAATCCTGAAGCTCCAGCTTCAGATTCCGTGAGAGAAAAATATTGCACAACAAGGAAAAAAAAACTTTTTCACAAAAAAAAAGTGTGAAATCATCATTAGGACTTTTACAGGTCTGATTCTTATCTCTACTGACTCCAACTGAGCAACTTCTGCTCGTGCAAATCAAATCAGAATCCAGTAGAGCATCTCCACAGGAGATCTTGAGAGTTCATTACTTTGGGATATGATTTATTTTTCCCTTTTATGGACTAAATTGCCAGGTCCTCTTTATGCAAGTAATTTGCCTGCCTGTACTTAGAGCACAGGAATTGCCTCTTCCCCTCTTGAAGGCTGTGAATATTTGTATAGTTGCCTACATTGCGGTAGTTTCATTTGGATATGTCTGAGCCGAATACAAGGGCTTAATACTTGTCATAGAGTCCCCAGTAGAAGTCGAACCTATTACCACTCTATTCTTGTGCATTTTGGCATTTGCAATCAATATTTGTCTTATTTGTCAGCCTGCTGCCATCCGGTTCATTCGTTACAAATCCAGTTTTTAGAGAAACATTATGCAAGAATATTTGCTGTAAAACTTACTTGTCCCAATTGCAATCCATAGAACAGAAAATCTAGGTGTTTATAATTTATGTGGGATCATTGTTTCCCTTTTAATTTAAAAAACTTGAAAGAGTAAGATTGGTGAGATCTTTCTTTTTTTTCTCCTTTCAGTCACCTTTTTTTTTTCCAAGTTCTTAGGTAGCAGCATAGAGGTGTCCAAACTTTTGTCCAGGTTATGCGTCATACACTTTCATAGGGAAAGCAACATAAAGGAACACACAGCACTGTACATTTTCAGCTTATGACCATATGTGTGCTTAACCTGGAACCAACAGGCACTTCTGGCAGCCATTCATGATGCACAGTTATATAATGAGCTGGATGTTCATCTCTGAATGGTACATCTGCAGTGTGATCATGGGAGGCTGATGCATCAAGTCACGCTGCCATAGGCCACTGAGGAAAGAGGAGAGAAAGGAGTCAGCCATCAGACCACTGAACTGTTTGTGCAGACTGCATTTGGCCTGTGGCAGAGGTCAATTACTCTTTCTAGCAGTGCAATGCCTGCTTCCCACTTTGCAGGGAGATAACATGTAAGTTCTCACACACTATCCTCCCAATAGTGTGAATGTTTCTCATTCTTGGGTCATAGCTGAAACTGTGAATGCAGTTCCACTGCATCAGTGAAACCTTCCGGATCAACAAATCAGTTCTGCCTGCAAAGTGTAAAATTCTGCTTTATAACAAATGCAACATTGTCAAAAGGAGCAGAAAGAGATTAGCAATTACAGAGTTAAAGAGAATAGCATAGGTAAATTGGAGATGTAGTAAATTCAACAGTGAACTAAATCCCCTTCACCTCCTCCATTCTTTCCCAAGCAGGTGAAAAAAAGAGCATACAACCATTTCTTAGTGTAAGAACTAAAATGGTGCAGCAAAATCGCAGTGCACCAGTATTAAAAGTGCAGAAGAGCATCACTGTGTGCAGAAAGAATTAACAAATCCTGAGGGCTGGCATAAACTGTGTAAGAACCAAATGTCTAAAAATTAGAAACACAGAGTAACAACTTCTGCTGTGAGCTTCAGCCTTAGAAATTGGAAGCAATGAAAGAGGAAAAGAATGTGTGTTATATAGTTGTCAGGTGTAATGAAAAACATAAATCTTTTCTGTGATACATGCTTGGAAAGATCAGTTCTAGAAGCCATTTCAAATGTGTACAGGAAAGAGGAACCCCAAGTAGAAAACAAGTAATGCGCATAAAATGAAGAGATGGAGAGTAGCTTTCAATTCACACTGAAAAAATTGAAGTATTTCCAAATCACTGATGTTTTGGAATAGCTTTTCATTGGAATTTGTGAAAACAAAACCAATTTTTTTTTTTAATATGATATTGATCAATTTACAGAAGCAAGGTTCTTGGTTTGGATTCAGGCAATTCGGTGTGGAGGCCTAATGTTTGTAGTCATGAAGCTTTGTACCAACAGATTTCCCCCCTCCCCATCACCCTCCCACACACACACCCAAGTCACACATAAAGTGGGTGGGAATGACTCAGTTCTACATTTTTGTAAATCAGCCTGAAGTCCCCTCCTTGCTCTGCCCCTTGGTCCCTTTGTGCTGCAGACAAGGCCCTGGGATGCAGAGGAGCCCTGTAAGTGCACTCACTGCAGCATGCAGGAGTCAGCCTCTGCCCATACCCATTCTGTTAAGAAGCTGTAAATAACTGAAGGGATTAATGATGTGGAGTCTCGTGCTCAGGAGACACAGTCTTAGACAATTAATTTAACATATGCTTCATAACATATGCTAATAGGCAGGGAGCCTATTACAGATAAAATTTAAGGGGAATATTTATTGATCACTACAATACTTCTGTATTATTTTTAATTGCTAGTTTTTCTTTACAATTATACTCACTAGAGCTGTGGAATAAGAAAATGATCAAGTAGAACTGGTAACACCAGTTCAACTAATTAAAGTTTAAATTAGTATGATCTCCATGTCTTTTTGCAGTTAATTATCACTCTAATACCTACAACAATAAAGCCAAATTTAATCCATGAATCACGGTAGATTATCTAGTGGTAATAACAACAATAAAGGAAAATGATACACAGTGGGAACTTGGTTCTCAGAACCAAACAAACTATCAGCAATAAAATACAAATGAATAATACACTTCATTAAAGAAAAAACACTGCTCCCCATCAAGAGTACCATCAAATTATACAGCATTACAGGCAGTGGTATCTGAAAAGACATCGATGGACATGAAATGCCAAGAAAAAGGTTGAGTCATTAGCTGCATGGGTTTTTTTTCTGAAACATAATCATTTCACCTTTGGGAAGCAAAGAGCTTTATAACAGCAAGAGTGAACTCTTTCAATATTTCTCTGCATATAGGAAGGCAAGTATAAGCAATATACTGGATGATAAGAGTCAATGTGTCATGCTATTTTTTTCTCTTTCATTCATATTTAATTTTTGTTTGTAACTCTGGGATAAGTCAGGTGCCTTACAGATTTTTCTTCTCAGTACAGAGGCCAAAAACCAAGCTTTCCAGAAACTAAGCAAATCACTTAGCAACAGAATCAGACTCCATTTTGTTCGTTCTCCAAGTAGTTTCATTATTTAGCAATTTTGGATGGACTATGTTCTAGCTTCCACCAGACACCATGAAAGTAGCCTGCTGCCTTATCTCATTTTATTGCCCAAAGGTTAGTGTACAACCTTAGTAGCAAAGAAGAAGCTTAAGCCTCTCAGAGCTGGAGTAGTTGAACCACTGCAATTCCTGTCCTAAGGGCTGTCTAGCCATTAAGATGGTTAGCTTATTCCCAACTGGATAATTCAAGAAAATTGTTGATTAGCCTATACAATTTTCACATGGGGGCACTTAAGTGTCCCCATGTACATTCTAAAGGGATAAAAACATTTTTAGAGATGGGATCAGATTTGTCACATTTGTTTTCATGATGATCCCAGTATCTATTAGCATTAAACAAGCTTCTCGCTCAGCATATAACTTTACATCACCCCTCTAAAGGGTCTGATTTTCCAGATGCAATACACTAAGCATGGCACAATCTGGGCTTTGAATTCCACATGAGCACATAAGGATTAAGGATCTTTCTCTTCTGTGTTGGGAAATAATCTCTAATTGACTGTAAGACAAATACAAGACATTTCTTTCTTATCTGCTATAACTACTGTTTTACGACAAGCTGAGAAATGAGCAACGTATCACTATTTAGACAGCTAGCTAAGATAGTGATGGAGCCATCTCCATGCTTATAAGGAGGGTTTGACCTCAATTAATGAATCAATTTAATCCATTATAGAACACATCTCTTACTGTGAATTACCAAACTAATGAGGTGAAAAAGTGACAAAATTAATTATCCCTAGAGCTATGACAATTTTAATGAGGCAAAGTGAACACAGAGGAGAAGGCAGCATCACATTTCTTTCCTTTTTCTTTTGGGTATTACCTTTTTCAGGATTTGGCATACGACTGTTACACTGTTGGGTTATATTCTCTAATCACAGTGGGCATTTGTAGAAAGCTAAATTCAGAGTAAAAGAACAGAAAAGATGCTCGTTAGGAGAATTCCTACTGTGCCCTTTCTGTGGCAGTTAAGAGGAATGAGCATAGAAACTGTTATGTATGTAAAATCCCACTACAATACACCCACTCTTGGGGAAAACATCCTTTAGAAACCCTGCCCAGACCATTGACCACAGAGAAGCCAAAGGTGGTGGCACTCCTCAGGTTCTACAGCTGCCTGGAATGACTTGGGTGACCGGCCCAGCTTGTTGGAATTTCTAGTTCACCTCCTGATTGCTGCTGAGTTTGGCATTCTCTTTGGATGGGGCCTTGAATGCGGTGGAAATGCTCATGGTGGAATTTAAATATCAAAATGCTGGAAAATTGCTGCCTAGCATGCTGGTTTAAACCCTTCTACTTAGAACTTGTCAAGTAAATCTATATTACTGTAGAAAATCATTCCTTTGGCAAAATCAAAAGGTCCTTGTATAACACCCCAGTTTTCATGAAAGGAATATTTTTTTCAGTTTCAGCAATGGAAAACTGAAAGGCAATGAAGACAAGACCCAATTCTAACACTGAAGGTTTAGAGCTGATTGCTGGGACATATAGGGCTGGATCCCTGTCCCAGACCCTCCAGCTCTATTCAAACAGAGACGTGCTTCTATTAGTCCTTACAATTCAGATGTGTGCCAAGCTTCACTAAAGATTTCTTCTTGGGCTGAATTCATGCCAGACTTATGATAATCAGAGACTTGGATTTCATTTTTTTTCTTTAGCGCTGTTAGCATTATATTTTTTGAAGTATCAAAGTTGGAAAAAACAAGCACTGAAGAAAAGCAAGGATGTGGGATTTTTTGATGCACTCAGACAAGAAAGAAATGTTTTTTCAGACAAAACCTGTGCTATATAATAAAAAAATAAAATAATGTTTCACCATAGGGTTATATCAAGGAAAAGAGCATGTAAAGAGTTATTTATTACCAAAACAAAAATATTTTTCACATGTTCCTTAGGAAAACACAATATCTTTATGAGTCATTTCTTTATCAGAACATTGAAGCCATTTGTTACACAGCCAGCCACTTTGAAGATTTCATAAGCCTTTTGTTTAATTATTTTCTTTACTATATTTTTTATATTTTAAGTTAATTTTTTTATAATTAATTTCTTTAATATAATTTATATAATTTTTAAAGCCTACACATACCACGCAATTTATACAAAGAACTTCTGGGGTCAAACTCATTTGGTCCGATGAATGAATCATCGCATGCAAACCACTTGCTGATTGTAATTGCTCAGAGAGTGAATTTCAGTCCTGCCATTTTTGCTAATGGTTCTAGCAGTGCATAGCGCAAATGAGCTGACAAATGACAAATGTTCAGTTAAGTACTCCTCTATTAGAATAAAATCTTAGCCATTGAACTCGGTTAGAAATAAAACATGTCCTAACCTTTGCTCTGCAAAACAAAGAACAAAAAATGAAAATGCTTTTTTTTCTGAGGGAAAGAGATTTGGTTCACTACTTGATTTTGGTTTTATTTCAATATTCTTAATTGTTTTACCTATAAAAATACTTACTTTAACAGGCAATATCACAGAATCACAGAATCAATTAGGTTGGAAAAGACCTCTGAGATCATCAAGTCCAATCTATGAATGAACACCACCACGTCATCTAGACCACAGCACTAAGTGCTACTTCCAGACTTTTCTTAAACCGCTCCAGGGATGGTGACTCCACCACCTCCCTGGGCAGCCCATTCCAATGCCTGACAGCCCTTTCTGTGAAGAAATTCCTCTTAATGTCCACCCTGAACCTCCCCTGGCACAACTTGAGGATATGGCCTCTTGTCCTGTTGCTAGTTGCCAGGAAGAAGAGGTTGACCCCCATCTGGCCACAACCTCCTTTCAGGTAGTTGTAGAGACCAATAAGATCACCCCCAAGCCTCCTGTTCTCCAGGCTAAAAAAACTCCAACTCCCTCAACAGCTCCTCATAGGAGTTATCCTCTAAACCCTTCATCAGGAAGGAAGGAGTAAGTTGGGAAACTCAATTAATAAAAATAAATAGAGGAATAAAATAAAAAAACCCTATTCTTTTAATTCAACCCAATCTAAAGCTCTTTCTTGTGAAGCAAAAACTGAAAAGCTTATTTGCTAAATCCTTTAGCAATTTCAAGGAGAAGAAGATGCACATCAAAGACAAAGATCATCTCTAATTGTCTCAACTAACTTTCCCAAGTCTAATTATTCTTGTTAAGGCAACACATTACTTCTTTTGATCCCTTGAAGCAGTGGGGAGAAAGCTTAAGATGCATCCTTCTTTATCAAGAAAGAATTTAATTATTTTTTTTATTTATTCCCATATGATTGGGAATCAAAACTAAAATTCTTCAAGAAAGCCAGAATCTTAAAGAGAAATGTCACCTTGCAAAAAAGTTCAAAAAGAGAAAAACCAACCAACAAGATTACAGAAGTTCACTGTATTGTGTTGTTTCAGAGCCAGCAAGAAGGCATCCAGCACAGTGAGCAAACACTTTTCCCATTTTTTTGTCCAGCTTGCTGGAGAACAGATCAGAAAGCCAAGCAGTCCAGGGGACAGTGAAGCCAGACCATGTATGTAGCTGCTCCCTGAAAACTCATTCTGGGGATCAGCAGGGCATGGGGGCTCAGGTAGAGGCCACGCTGGTGCCTCCTAACTCAATGCCAGCCTGCCTGGCTGGGAGCAGTGGGGCCAGGGAGCACCAAAACTTCCCTGGCTAGGTGGGGGGAAGAAGAAAGTCCAGAAAATCAGAGAAGACTGGAAAATCATTATGGACCAAAATCATACAGGGCCACTTGGCCTATCTTCCCAAATAGTTTGATCTGAAGGTTTGGACAGAATCAATAAATTATCATAGAGCACTTCAGGTTTTGTCAGATTGACATTTCTCAATGAGTTTTCCTGAGATAAGGAAAATGTGCAGGCCGAGCAGGAGAAAAAGGTCAATGTGGGCTGCAGTTCTCTTCTGTTGCTTTAAATAGCTTGGCAGAGAGCGTGTTATAAGTTGGCTGCCTTAACAGCGAGTCTCCAAATAAAAAGAAATGTTCTTCATCACATTCATCTGACCTCGCTTTTTGACATGAATGACAAAGTGAGGACCAGGCAGGGCATGCGTGTAACTACTATGCCAGTATCTTTGAGGATGAGGCAAGCTAAACACTCTGCTTACTTGGAGTCTGATTTTCATATTGGCAGGAACATCACTTCTCAACTTGCCTGGAGAAGACAGAGAAGTTGAGGAAGGAAAAGGAAGGCAGAGATGTCTATCAAGTAGTTTCCTCTTTTTTATTTTGTAACCCTGAAAGCAAAGTAAGACAACTTACTGTTGTGCCAGTCATGACTGCTGGTGCTCTACTCTGTCTATATCCTGAGCTCCTGAAATCTGTCAGGTTTGGACAGGAGAAAAACATCTCCAGGATACATTTGAAGCCTGTCCTGTGTCAGGGCACTCCTATCAAGCCATGGGAGGAGGCAAAAAGGGATACAGTTCTACTTGTAATGCCAGACTTTATTTTTCCCTAGTGTAGAGGTTTCACAATCAAGTCCACACCAGATATGTCAAACTTGATATAGTAATTATATCAATGCAAGTGCGAGTACTTATCAGGCTTACTGTTAGGATTGGCAATTTAGGAAGCTTGGCAAGGATACAATTTAGGAAACCTGCAACGGGAAAGAAAAGGATCAGCATACAAGTTCCCATGGTAAATAAAATCACATCCAGATCTAAGAAAATCCATTAAATGCCATAGATTACAGAAAAAAAGCAGCCCCTTCATTAATACATGAAAAGGATTCTTGAATTTGTATGCTAATGGAGACAAATATACTGTTGTGAAGTTATTTTTCATATGCTATGGATCTAATATCAGATCATAATTATCCAGGGGCACTTCACAGTTGATTTACTTAGCACAAAGAAGAAAGCAGTCTCTATGCAAATATACATGGTCACCTATAAATAGATTTAGCAGCAAATTTAATCTAATCCCAGCACAAGGCTACTACTCCAGTGGGTGATGATCACCTTATTCAGAAAAACATTGCTCTGCTCTGTTTTGTAGTACCAAGCAGTCTTATTTCTTTTCTCTCTATGTAATTATGTGTTTTCTCTGTAGGAGCTACAGAGCATCTGCAGATCCTAACTTGGGAGGTCAGGGATTTGACACAATCTGCTTCTGTTGGAGGTTTTTCTCAATTTGCATATGCTGTTGTTGGCCTTTTCCTGCAGCCTAAGTGAGTGAGTCCAATCGCGGAACCCTGCTGTGATCAATAAACATTGGAATTTTAGCAAGTATTTGGGGAATAAGATTTGAGTTTTTCCAGCATAGAGCTTTTTTTGAAATATGAGAAAATGCAGTAGTTGAAAAGCCTATTTCTAGAAAGTCTGCCCATTAAAAAACACTGTGATTTGAGACATTTCTTCTTCTTTTGTCATTTGAAAGAAGTCACCTTTATGGCTGATGAAAGACTTTTTTCAGTGCACTGTATATTCCCAACAAATCAGGAACCAAATAATAGGACATAATAAAATAAGATGACAATATCTTCAGGAAGGCCATTTAAATGCATTATCATATATTCCAGTGTAAAAAAAATATTTATAGCAAGCATATAACCCTTGTTGCTAGTTGTATTAAATATTCATTATAGCTACTATAATGAACAACATGTTATAGAGGGACTTAATTATTCAGAAATTCTAAGGATCGGAGTTTTGTAAAAGAAAGAAAGATTTTTTTTCTGGTTTGTTCAAGCAAATTAAGTTCAAGAATGTGATCCATGTTATCCTATGAAGACATAGTTGTATGACTATTGGAAGCCATATTTTCACTGTAATTTCAGAATATAAACTGCCTTGAGGAAAAGTCACAGCAGACACATGGATTTGTTCAAGCTCTATCTGTACCATAATTTTCATCTAATGGAGTGGTATTTAAATGAATCACCTGATCTTTAGGTGGACTTTAGCCCCAAAATCAGTAGGCCTTTGATAGGTTGCAAAGAGGAAAAGATATGGTTGTCATTACTCCAAACAGGTACGTTTTTTAGATGTTTAAAGATACAAGACAAAGAAGTTATAAGTAGAAGAATTTCAAACAACACAGAGCTTCAATCAATGCCCAGCAAAAGATCAATTTATGAAGCACACAATCATACAGAATAAGCATAGTTCAGATTTTAAATTAATTTTAATCCTCCCCTAATTCCTCCATCTACATACCTGTGTATACATCTGTTCAAACTGCTTCTCCCAAGTGATCATGTATCACCTTTGGTAATGACATTAATAAACCTCAGAGACGACAGCTCGGAATCTCCCTAATGTCACCATGAGTGATTCACTCTCCAGCAAGGACTGGCAGCCAACTAGCTGTCATGTTGCTGCTGTTTCTTTAGTACAACGGAATAGAAAAGGACAGGATTAGGAGAAATGCTTTAAATAAATCTCTCAAGTGTCGTGAATGCATTTGGCCAATAGATAACAGTATACTGTATGGCAAGTAATAGCATTAGAGAAATTTCAATTAGCGGTCCAGATCTTCACCCCTAGTGCAGTTTCTGTAGTGCTTTGATAGTACTGAAAGAAAATTTGCCTGAAGTGCAGTATATGCTTTTATCAGGGAATATCTCTAGCCAAGGTAATGATGCAGTAAGTCCTTTCAGCTTTGCTATATAGTTTGGAAAGTTCTAAAATGGTATCTTAATTGTAACTCTAGCATAGACTCAGGCTATCATAATTCATCTGACTGTTAATCCCAAGATATTTTCCTAAAGTGGATGTTTTTCTTAGTCACCTTTTATGAGAGGGCAATCAAATGCAGGGATGAGTATGCAATATTCCCTCTGGGTCACAACATACTTTAGAAATTATATCTATCTCTGTCCAAAACCACAGCCCTCACCCTGCTCTGTTGTTCTAACCACCTTGTTATTCTTCACTCCCACTGGAAAAATGGCTTGAAGTTATGCCAAGATTATTTATTAGGAGAAATAATCTGTTATAGTTTACAAATCAAGATCTGTAAGAAATGCCTGTAAGGTTTGAAAGAGATAAGTGTTTTCCTTTATGCCAAATATCTGGCTGTTACAGTCCAAAATTCAGATACCAACAGAAAAGGAACTGCTAGGATTAGACAGGAAACCTTGGGTCACAGGGGCTGGGGAAAAACCCACCATCTAAGAGACCAGACAAGACCCATTGATATCATTAGTGTGGATTGTCCTGATCTCCCCCAGCAGGATGTAGAGAGAATTTGCATGATGCTATCAGATATCCCATTGTTTTCTCCCTTCCTCTATAAAGTCTTCTTTCAGGTAAAGTTGACCACCCTTCCCCAATGTAACCCTGCTTGCTGGAAATATCAAACATTTTCCCCAAAATGTAAATACTATATCTGAGAAATATAAAGTCATTTTTCCCCTTATGTCACCCCTGTTACTGGAAATGCTAATAGATTGTGGAAACTCCTGTTTGGAACAACCCTGCCTCCTCATTAGTATGTAAGCCCCCAAGACCCTTAAATAGCACTTGCTTGTTCAATAAATCATTCCAGTTTTTACCCCCATATCTGGGATTTGATAGCTTTATTGGACTGTTACATCTGGCCACCATAGATTAGCTCCAGAGCACAGGCTGCTCTCTGATCTGCAGGTCTCACGTATCCTTCTCTGCACGTTTTTACTTGGTGGGATTATGAGAGAGACTTAACATTTTTTGCCATGCTTCAACCTCTGCGTATTTATTAATTACTTTTTGAAACCTTGTCCTTTCTTTTCTTGTTAAAAAAAAGAGATGCTTTGGTGCATTTATTGATGCACTGAGAAAGCAAGAGATTCAAGTATGATGGCAGATGAGAGAATGGAAAGATCAAACAGAAGCCCAAAACCACCTTCTGACAGAAGTCTTTGCTGTGCCAGCACTGCATCTTGACTGTTGGAGGAGAAGAATTTGACAGATATGAAGATTGGAAAAAGGACACTAAGCCTAAATTCTCTTATGAAGATGAGACCTCTCAATGAAAAGAAATGGACTGTTTAAACAAAAGCGTTATGAGCTTTGCACTTTATTTTCTAGTTTATTGTACTATTCCCTGTTTACTGTACCCCAAGTTGTTGAAAGTTCTCCTGTTCCTCATGGTCCTGAACCCTATCCTCTGACTGGTTAGTTTTTGGTGCATTGCAGTGTCTTTCCTTATTCGGTTGTGCCATTCCCTTAGTTTGCAGGTTCCACCTTAACTCCTTCCCAGTTGTGCCCTCCTTCCAGCACTTTCCTGCCCTACCCTATATAAGGGGGAAGCAATTTTAATAAACAGGCCATTTCGCTCCAGACCCCTGAAGTGTGCTGACCCTTTTTATCTTCATGGGCCTTCACTTGACCAGTAAAGAAAAAGGAGCATTTACTGCACCTGAGACAGGTGAGAGGAGATAGTCAGAGCAGCACTTCACTTCTAGCTCTGCCAGCTGGTCAGTCCTGTCAAAAACTGAGACACTTATTAGCACAATTCAGTAGAGCCTCAGCCAAGTGTAATTATGATTAGTTGCATCCAGAATGAATTTTCACATAAATCTTTACTGAGTTCCCTTATCTAGGCCAAGACACTCCTTCTTTGGACAAAAAAAATAAATGAAGCACCGCTCTTTTTTGTTTCTCCAGGAGAGCGCTTTCTTCCTTGGTCGCAGCTGAGTACAGCCAGCTCCCACAGCACCACCATCAGGAGCGTGCTTGGGCTCATGACCAGGTCTGCTGCAAAAGGGCAAAGCATTTCTAGAAGGCATGATTATCTAACACTCTTATTTTTCTTGCTACGTATTGCAAAACTGATATTTATAAGACGGTAGACTGCTCAACAGCGCAGACTGCCTACAGGAATGGGCGTCAGAATTTTATATAAGGGAAAGAAGCTGCTCCAGAACAGAGCACCCTAACTACTACTACTAAACGTTGAAGGGAAAGGAAGCCTTGCATATTCTGCTCAGTATATTTCTCTACTCCCTCTCTCCTTCCTTACAACAGAGATATCAAGGTAGATTTGATTCAGTGAATTTCAAATTAGATATTCCTTAGCCCAGAATCAGTCCAGCTCTGACCTGGTTGTGGGAGATACTCAGTCACGTCATGTAACAGATGTGTAATGTAGCACATCAACTGGTACTCACCTGCCTAGAAAACCACAACCTGTCTCAGTTATTTGTGACCTGAAGTCTCACTTAAGACAGGAGTTTAATAACAAAACCAAAGCTCTTTTTTAAAAAGATGTCATCTATCAAAACAGAAAAATACTAAATAAATTATTAATAAACTTCAGTGAAAATGGTTGTTATCTGTGATCCGGAAAAAGAGTGTTATTTTTCATTCGGCATCCCTTCATTGCCACTGATCTGTTCCTCACATTGCTCTCTCTGCCTTAAATCCTGCATCCCTTTGCCTGGTGCTACTATACTAATTCTGATGGAAAAGATAGGCACAAATATGAAACTCCTTGTCAAACCTGTGGTGGGTAATAAAAGATATTAGGTGGATAAAAATAATATAAAATAGGTGGATAAAATGTGTGTAATAATACTCTACAGCCTGACAGTGACATTGCAAAAGTCAGTGGAAGTGCGTGACATACAGAAATACATAGAAATATCATCCATCTCAAGACCTTTAAGCAAGGTGAGCATCAGAAGAGACATACACTTACCTTACTCTTAACCTTTGATAACTATGAAATTATGGCTGTTATTATATTCTTAGTTTATGTTCTCATTCAATAGGTCTAGACAGCTGAATCCAGATTAAGATTATGAATGCAAAGACCCTGATGTCCTTTGTCACTGGGAAAACAGACAACGGTGTCTATTATTCTTATACTAAGCTGCAATGAAAGAAAAAGCTTAACATTTCATTAAAGTATTAAGTCTGCTTTGCATTTTAACTGTACATTGTGACTCCCTATAAATGTAGAAGCTGAGAGCTGACAGGAGAACAGGACTTTCCTGTTCTTCTTTCAGTGGTGCTATGGATGATATTTTGGGGAAGGAAATGAAAAGCGTGGTAACTGCTGTAGTGCTCCGCTTAATATTTTTACTGATGTCAAATCCTGTTTTCTTTAGGAAAAACACAGAGAGAAACAAAAAGCCTAAAGAAAACAATGCCAAAGATAACAAGGCAATTTCTGCCTTTGTAAACTGTGATATTTCCAGCAAAGTTGTTGGAGAAATATTGACACAGCACCGTTTTATTAGCCTCCAAGACATGACCTGATCTCCTGTGGGCCATACTGGTTCTGAAATGGTCTGGTTGTTTCCTTCCAGCTCCTTCTTTGGCCACAGATCCAAAGAGATATAAACAAAATTTCAACTCTCCTGAGTGCCAAAGCCAGACTTTTATTAAGTGTGCAGGGACCCTTAGGTCAAGGTGAACAATAATGAAGAGAACAGATCAAATGACAGGTGAGAAGACAAACAAGGGCAAGGACTCTGTTATCACTTACATGTGCTATTCAGGACTCTCAGATGCAAATGGAGGGGGTAACAAGGACTATGGTACAGTAGGCAGCAGGCTGCAGTTTCCTGAATGATGGAAGAGCAAAGACACACAAGTTTTAGACTCAGGTCTCTTAGCCTTTCTTCCTGTGTCAGATGCACCAATCTCTTAATTGGTCAGCACTGAGGCAGCAGTGCTTAGAATTTCAAATTATACTTTTTAACTGTAATTCAGTCCCAAAATATTTATATTAGAGAAACTATTACTTTTGTACTCTCCAAAAATTTATCTTGTTACCAATTAAGGATGAGCAAAACAGTTACAAAAATACAGTAAACCCACCAGTCGTTCTCCCAGGCTTCAGGGTGTGTTTGCTGAAATGCAAAATATCTTTATTGCGCACCACTGTTTCTTTTGGTCAGAATTGAAAAGAGAACAGCTTTATGAAATATTTCTGGCCCACCTGGATTTCTAGCCACCATCCCAATTAGGCCTTTAAGGCTTCCACTGGTCTGAAACTCTGCCTTAAGGCAAAGTTCTCTGCTCCTGTGGATAAAACAGCCTTCTGCCCTCTGCCCTGAGGCTTTTCAACAGTCAATGATACTCAGAGCTACACTTACCTGTTTCATTTCCAGGAAGATGCTAACTATTATAGTTTTATAGGCCTTGGGGAACAAACTTAAGTGAAACTCCTGTAGCATACTGGTTAACCATTCTCTAGCTTCTCTGTGCCATAAAGAAAATAAAGGTGGCAGCTGAGGAACCAGAATAAGACTTCTCAGCTCTTTCTGCCCTATTGCTCCTGGTGGTTTTGCTGCTTCACTAACAGAGTAGAGTCCTACAAGGGACAACAGGAGTAGAACTGTCAACTCAAAAGGCAGAGCCTCATTGCCAAAGGGACTGCTTTCACCATGAAAGCAGAGACAAAACACAAAATAAATTTATACTATTTTCCTAAATGAGATCAGGCAATCATAGTTGTACAACGACAATTCAGTCAGCACACTAAAACAAAGTGAGTTTCTCTTGTTGGTCACAGACAATAGTGAGAGTTAAGTATAACTAAAGGCAGACTTCAGAATCTTTCATCACCTCGAAACCTTATCACCCAAGTCAGTTAAAGGAAAGAGGCTTCTCCAGTGCTTTTCAGTCAGGCTGGTCATTGAGGCCATGCTCAACACCATCATGTAGGCCTACATCAACTTCCATTCTTATTGCCATTACAAGTTTTGTATAGGAATGTGGACCCAAAAGTCAAAACATGTAAAATGACATTCAAGACAATTATAATCCAGTGTCCTACTAAGCTTTCTCTTTGACTACCATATTCTATGTCATATTCTAGAGGGAATTTTAAGAACTGGATTGGATTTTTCCATTTAAAATCAAAAAATTCGTCATAATTCCTCCTTACATTTTAAAATGTTATAAAAAAGATCTACCAGTAGTAGCCATGGTGAGTTTCCCCCTAAACAATCAGGTTTTCAATATAGGTACCAGCTGCTGGAGCAATAACTCTCACCTGCCAGAACGGTACTTGTTCATCTGGAACAAAAGACTGTTTCTCTTCCATATGTCCTGAAGTCTGATTAGGGACCAAAAGAAGAGATACTCCTGTCTTTTCCCAGATTTCTTACAAGTTTAAAACCAAATCACACTTGATTTAGGTAAGTAACATAAAAATAAACTGGGACAGGCACTTAAGAATGCAGTGGTTCCAGATTTTATGTTCCTTTTGTGTTGCTTCTAGGTTTTGCCTTTTGCAATATTTTCCTAGCTTCTATGAGTCTCAAAAATAGAACAAAGAAAAATGACTACTTCAATTTGTAGCATAGTCTGTCTTGTCCTTTTTAGTAGTACACGAGGACTTAAATGTCAAAAGACTGGTTATTTAAATATATTCTACAGAAAGCATGGATTGGCCCCTTTACGTATCAGATTAATATATATGGCTTAATGCTTTTAACTATCAACATGAATGCAGTTTTTTGTAGCCCCGCTTCAAGATGTCCAAATGTGAAAGCCAGCAAAAATTAACTGTTTTATATGCTTTGAAATCCAAGCAAACATGGAAAAAAAGCACAACCTGAACTTTGACTCTTGGATTTCTGAGGTAAACATTTGGTGTCATATTAGACATGGCATATTTTTCTTGCACTCCAGTTGTCATCCAAGGCGGATGCAGGTATCTTATAAGCCCTGCATAGCTGTATCTGGATCCCTGAGTGTTATTCAAAGATCTTGGATAATGGAGAATATCTCAAATGGCTCTAGCTAGACATTATGTTTAAACAACTCAGCCTAATCCTTTGATTTGACCCACTACACCCAGGTCTTGTATTGTTATTAGTTTTTTTAAGAACTCAGAATGATATAAAATAGAATTGCCAAAGTTTTTGCTTCCTACATGATATTGTGCAAATATTCAAGGGAAGAAGATTAAAAAATATCTTTTCTTGGTTTCTGTTTCCTATTCAGAGACAAATTTCTGGGAATACAGCCACAGTACCTTATTAGAAGAAGTCCTATGCCCCTAATTCCAGATTTATATTGAAATTTGTCCAGATGATGAGCAAGAAAGAAATGTGAAAGAGGATGAGATTTTTTTCCATTAACTTCAGGTGTCAAAAAGAAGCTAACAATCCCCTCCAAAAAAACCAATACTACCAAGCCCCACAGTTCTGCACAAATATGGCAGAAAAATAAAAACAAGACTATTTCACTCTGTTTTGACAGTTATTTTATCCAGTATTTCTTATTCTGTAACCCAGATAAGTCTTCTTGTCTCTTGGGTTCCCGAGGAAGTTTTATTTTCTTTTAGAAAATGAAGACAGCTCTCTCCTTGCCTGTAGGGCAAAAGGGACTAAAGACCAAAAGCGAAAAATAAAAATCTTCTCTTTTGCTACTGCACCTCTGTTTATGAAGGACAGAGATAAAGGAAGTGGATACCACTGGGGAAGAAGGGCTGCAGCTCAGCAAGTTAAGCCTTCTAGTCTCTGCCACTATGCCTGTTGCACCACGTTCCACAAATTGTGCTTTCAGACCTACTTTTTCAAATGCACTTCAATAAGCTCATAACCCAGGACTAGACCAGAAAGACTATAAAGAAGGCAGAGTAGTTCAAAATCTATAATTAAAATAAAAATGAACACTTGTCTAGCTTCAATCCTTTCCTTCATTTCTGTTTGTTGTACTTCACTACACGCACAAATTTTAAACCTTCGTTGCTGCACTGGGAAGTCCCCCCGACTGACAGCAGAGCTAGGATAAAGAGGTGATATATGTAGGTAGTTTAAAGAATTCAGAATTGATTTTGAAATTTGATTTCACTTGACACAACAAGAATAACCATGAGTCTGCCTCCCTACAAAGAGGTGACAGGCACACAGGAAAAGCGCAGACCATTTTCTGCCAGGATCTAAAGCCTTATACTTGCATTGACTGCAAGGGTTGGCAACCATCACCTCGTCAAAGAATCAGCTCCATGGCATCACACTTTTTTTTACATTAAAACAGTGAGACTTCCACCTAGTTATATAAGAAGGAATACTTAAACTTTACTCCTCAGTGGTAATCTTCTTGTTTACAGTCAAGCAGGGTGAAAAGCTAGTAGAATACAACACTTTGACATTCTGTTTGAAAATATTTGTTATTCATGGGCTTTAATTTAAAATAAGTTTGAGCAAAATCATAATAAGAGCTATCTAAGTCCAGTAAACCACCACGTTGCATAAATTTGCAGGACCATATATTCTGCTATAATTGCAAATTATTTCAAACATGTCTTCAGGTTACAGAAAAGTATTTCCTTGGGAAGATAAATTGAATTTAAGCTAGATACATACAGTAAGCTACAGCAGTTCTTTTGTTGTTTGGGGCTTTTTTTCATAAGCAAAATGCATCCTTCTATAGTGGCAATAGTAATAATAGTTCAGACAGTGAGAGCATAACTCAGTCTCTAACACATGAGATCTGATTGGAAATTTTAGTCAACTATTTGACTAAAATACAGGCCTGACAGAGGATTTGAGAGAGGCACATGGCCTACCAGAGTGGAGGCTGAAAAACAAGCAGGATGCTTTCAGCCATTGCAGTGGCATCAGACTCCATGTTTAAATAACTGAATCCTACCATGCCTCTTATCCTAATAGACTTCAGGGGGAAAAAGCTTAAAATATAGTATTTTTTCTGTGGTTAGCAATAAACAATAAAGGGTATTAAAAGTCCACTGAAAATTAAACAGTGAATTGACCTGAAAAGGCATTGAGTCAGTCTCATAAAAATCAGTCAGCTGGGCCATATTTTCTGTATTCAGAAGTTGCTTCTTAGATTATTTGACAGAATATAGCCAGTTGTCTATGTTGTGAGGAGCAACATATTTTCAGATGAGTAACATCTGAAAAGATTTTGGAGAACAGGTTCACAGGCATAAGTGTAGAGAGTTAAAAAAACGTGATTACCAGATTAGATGATCTATTTTCAATTACTCAGATTCATGAACAAAACTAATTGGCCAAATTTGGGTATTTTCACCTATCTCTGTGTAGGAATCAAGACTGGAAAGAGCAACTAGCTCACCTTGTCAATTTCTGGCATTAACATGTATAATATGAAAAGCAAAAGATCAGGTTGATTCAACAGAGGTCTTTCTCCAACTGTCTGATTTTATCTCCTTATATTACTTAGCATTTTTTATACAAGAAAAATCATTAAATATTCCATATATAAACAGAGATAAACCATAATCTAGAATGGAAACCCTGAAAAGTCTTTTTTCACATAAAAGAAAAATCTCATAAAAGCCAGGCTAAGAAAAAATACGTGCTATAATATTCCAGAGATTTTTTTCCTTTGGTGCCATTATCTGGGGCAATTTATGCTTAAAAGTTGAAAACATATATATTAAGCAAGGAACTTCATAATTCATCTCATATTATGTTAGGAATAGATTATTCTAAACCATTTCTTGATCTAATTTTTAAGTCATTGATTTGACAAATGATTTTCATTTTGTGATGTTTCATAATCTTGTCTCAGAATCCTGAGAAGAAGAAGAATTGTAAGGCACTTAATGCACATGCCTGAAAGCTGCTTTAAGACAGGATAGTGAAAAGGAAACATCACCTGAGTGGTTTAATATTAATGAAAAAAAATCACAAAGCCGCAAGGAAAACTGCATTGTGTTGTTCTTCCATGTCTTTAGGACTGCAGGAATATTTTATTGGCTGAGAGTAAGCATTCCCAGTGGTCCACCCACCAGAGACAAGAGCAGATGTTTGAGGAGAAAATGAGGAAGCTGCTATCCTGAAGAAATACAGAGTAATTTCTCTGTAAGAAAAAATAATTTTAATCTTCTTTAAAAAAAAATAAATCTAACTGTTTATGTTGTGACAACTGAGAAAGCTCTCTTCTAAATACGTGAGCTTTGTTCTCATGTTTAAAGCTATGAGATGTAATTACTAAGAATGGTTGGAGGTTTTTTTAATTTATCGGGGATGTGGGCTAAATTATATTTGCAGGAAAAAGCAATTAAGCAGATACTTACTCGTGTTATAAAAGCATTTTCAGTGATCTACTGGTTTCGCTTCATTCTATATTTTCTGGTAAAGGCAACTGCTTTTCAATATTGCCTGTACTGCCAGCCTGAAAACTTACCACTACCAGATGATGATTACTTTCTTTTTTTCATTCCTTTTCCCCACTATAACAAGTTATCTGGGGAATTTCCTCTCCTTTTTTCCTCATTAAAGGTCTCTTTTTTTTAAGAATAAAATGAAATATTTATGAAAAATAATGTACCCTTTATATCCTGCAAAGAGGATTCTTTTGTTCATTTGTGGGTTTTCTGACATGAAAAGTGGAAATTAAGCAATTACTTTACTAATCTTATTTTGCTCTGTATCGCAGAGTTTTGACCTGCAGAGTTCAGTCAGTATTTTCGTCTGTGTTATCTCTGCAGTGAGTCTAAGTGCTACTGACCACACAGCTGAGAAGCGTCAGGTAAAAAGCATGACTGCAAACAGAACCAGCACTTTGTTCTCCTGTGATAAATAAGACGTGATTTCTTTGTTAATATTTTACTGAATCATCAAATTGAAAACACAGCATAGAATATCCAAAGCGGGGGGCGGAGGGTGGGGGGGAGGGGTAGGCAGTGGAACTTCTCCTACCTGGATTTTGGTAAAATCCAAATTCTGAGACAGTTACAGGGTAATAGCTGAGAGAGAAAACATGGGGAAAGTTGGCAGGCTCAGGAAAACAGAAATGGCTTGCTTCCTCAGTTGCAGCATGAGGACAAGGACCAGCTAATCACACCTAGTTCCAGGGAACACCACATCAGCAGAGCAGGGACAAACCTTTCTGCTAGTGGTCTAGATCCCACAGTATTATTCCTTCCCTGAACTTCAATCTGGTATCTTTGCAATGCCATCTTTATACAGTTTTTCTTTATACCTGTCTCCAACAGGTGCCAATTAAACTCTTCCATTTTTTAATTCAGACCTCCTCTAGGCAGCATGGGTGAGGTATATGTAAACAGCTATCCCTCCCTTAAGTTTCAAATCCCTCCCCTCACTGCAACTTTAGCCCTTGGTATGCACAGTATGCAAACCTTGTATCATCTGCAAACCTCAGGTTATCCCTTCCCAGGCCATTTTTTTAGCCTTCTTCCTTTTGGGAACCTCCCTGTATGTTCTCAGTCAGCAGAAGGGAAATTAAAAGATCAGGGAAAACACTATGGCAGTGAATTCCTCCACAGGAACTGTCTTGTTTTCCTCCTTTCTGGAAAAATCACTGTCACAGATTAATATCTGCCAGTCTCAGATGTAAATCATAGGTGGTCAGTACTGGCTTAGGACTGAGTGCATTAGTCGGACTAGGAGTGCACTTCTGAAGTGAGTCTCCTGGTTATTCCCACTAACTTTTTGCATGAGTTGGATTCCTTTTGGATTAAATTAAACTAGAAGATGCACTTAATGCAAAGTAGCTGTTAGTGGGTATTTTATCCTCAGGCCCAGGCTAGCGTTACTCCAAAACAGAATGCTTGAAATACAAATATTGTGGACATTTCAATCTCAGTACTGAAGGTATTGTCTTTCTAATCTGCTCTTGCTCATCCATACTGCTTGCAAAGGGAGACAATGCCTATGCAGAGTTTCAAGGCTATAGGCTGAACAAATTTCTCTTTAGTTCAGGAAGAAGAGTCTGGCTGAGGTGGTAATAGATGGACCCATGGATTTCTCATGGAAGCTGAATGGACTAACACTCATCTTTGTGGTTTGCGGAGCTTGCTATCAGAGGAAAAGCTAAAGCCTAAGACAGCAGCTCAAAGATCTGCAGTAATTAGGCAGTAAGAGAGCATAAGTTTCAGAGGAGCAGCCCCATTGCCCCTTACCTGACCACAGTCAAGTCACCGGAGAGTTATGACAACTGTGCTCATCAGAAAAGTAAGGAATAGCTCATCAGCATCCAGCTTGCAGGAAATTCATTCCTTTGCATTTAAGACGTAGAAAGACAAAGCAGAAGACTGAGACCATCTTTAAGGGGCTTTATTATGTGGGAATAAGGCTGGCTGAGGAAATGTTGATTTGAGAGTTCCAGGACATCAGGGATTACTTTTGTTCTAATATAGAAATATTTATGGGAAATGAGATAGTCTCTCCCTCACATATTTATACATGAGGAAAGCACTCTATGAATTGGCTAATTTTTACAAGACAGCTCCACCAAAATCACCATCATTGCTTTCCGCTAACTCATTTATCTTCAATCCAGCTTTGTTGCCACACAGTCAGTGTTTTTCCCTTCAAAAATCTAGTGCTATGGTTTGATTGCTCCTTAAGAAGCATGTGTTGTAGAACCTCTACAACAAAGCCATCCAAAAAATTCAGTGTGAAGAGAAAGTAGTCTCCAGGGAGGATAAGAAACAATTAAAGAACCATAACCCCATGAAATTAATGCATAGTTCTTTCCCATTTTTTATGCAGTGCTTCATTACCGTGACCATTCTAATCATGTGAGTTAAATCATATTTAAAGGGTAGGAAGGAAGGGAAAAAAATTGTTAGCCAAAAATTTAAATACATTAAAGTTTTCCTGGTTTCAATACTCATGTATTTCAAAAGGAGCGTGCCATATCACAGCCAACTTTGGAATTAAGTACTAATCTTTATGGCTTTAAGGTAAGTCATGTAATAAAAAGTTGTCATGATTGGCCTGAAAGGAAGTTGAAGCTTTACTCAGCTCCAAAAAATGAGCTTTATGTCTACTGCTAGACAGATACCTAAACTCGAGCACAAAGTGGTTGAAATTCAAATGAAAATGCTAAATTCTGAATTAATTTTTGAAATACAATTTCATGTCCCACAATGTCATGAAAGAGGACTATAATAACACCGAGTTATTAAGAGCAAATAATAGTAAATAAACTTTTGAACAGACCATTCTCCCAGCAAAGGTTTTTCTTGTTCATTTTTACAAAGTATAAGGTAAACATCCCTTCCATTAGTATTTCTAGTTCATTAATTCTACAAAAGCTGCTTTGTTCTCTGGCCAACAAAATTTTTCTTAGAAGCTATGAAACTTAGTTGCAGTAATGAATATAAAGCCCAAATAATGCCTGAAAGATATTATTTTGTCTCCAAAATTTTCATATCCACACAGATGATACTATGACATTCTTTAAAGAGTAACAAGCATCAGCATTTTTAAATAGGCAAAGGAAAATAAAGTGGTTTACACTACCAAGCATAGCTATGCATGTTAACATTAATCCCTCTAAATCAGGAGATTACTAATCTACAACTGAGACTGCTTACCCCACAATGCAATAAATAAATTTTGAAAGAGTATGCATTATTAAGGTACAGAAGCTTGTTGATATGGCACACAGTAGCTTAATAGGGACATTTGCAAAATCATTACACAGCCATAAAGAACTTTACAGGTGGAAGATCTTCACTTCATTCCTTTAATGGGAGATGAAAAATGAATTTCTACCAAACATCTGTTTCAGTTGCTGTATGTAAAAAGCACACATCTCCAGAGCGCCAATCTGTCGCCTTACTGATCCAGGAGAAGCCTTTTTTTCATTATTCACCCTTGACCTCGGAATCCTTTTTACATGAACTCAGGGTGCACTCTCTTTAATTTCAGTTTTCAGTTAACATACTTTGAAGTGTACTTCACAAAAGCTTCATTGAGCACTGCTACGTTCTTCTACAAAAAAAACAACCAAAACAAGTCTCTGCAGAGTGCACCACTGCTAACAAAACTGTTCCTTCTGAATTTGTTGTCTCACAGCATGATGGCCTGGGGATGAGTTGCTTCCTGCAATGCTCAGTTGGGGTGAAAGCTATAACTAATAGGCTCATACGAAAGTTAACCATGTATAACATCACGGTACACACACTGTGAGAGTTATAAGCACTTTAACTGCTTTTTTTCTTGTAAAGTCTTTTCCTCAGCTGAAGTTGGGTCCTCAATATTCTAAAAATCACTGTCAAGCTGTTCACTAGGTGTTATCTCCTATTTAGGTGGAAAAGCACTTGGTATAACACAAATCACTTCATGTGACACAGACAAAACAAGCCGGGTTGAATAAACTTCTTTGTGGGAAACAGTAAGAATAGAATTCCATGCTGGATCTTTAATGGAATTTATCTGCACACACGCACACACACAGAGTGATTGTGAATTTTAGCACCACTCATCTTTTGGTCACCAGATTTCTAGGCAAATTTTTTGCTTATATCTCTATTTAGTCAGCAGAAAAAAAATAAGATCTCCAGAGAACAATTCCAAGGACATAAAATCAGCTCCTGAGTAGGTTGACCTCCAGTAAAGATTTACCCTTTCTATTGACCATCTATCCATCACTGATTGGTTGGACTACTTAGCCAGCAAAAAGATGGCTGATATGAATATGCACAGCTCTGTTGCAACTTTCTCTATGCACTAGATAACAGAGTTCTGGGGCACTACAGGACTCTCGATGGTCTTAAAAAGGAGAGACGGCAAAACCAGATGTGATCAAAACCTGATATTGTGCTACAAACTCTAGCACTAAGGAAAAGAGGATTTTGTAGCTATCTGGAAGAATTCCTAATAATCTCCTTCTCATTAATCATCCTTCTCATGCAAAATGAACCAGAGTTTATTTTTTCACCTGGAGACTTCTTTCTATGAAATCATTAACAGAAGATGGAGTTATTGCTTGCAAGCAGACAAAGAAGAAAAGTCCAGAAGTAGTTCAGTGCCTTATCAAGCTTTTCCTATTAACACGTCATTTTAGAAAGCTCCAATTCCGATGCAATTCCACTAAATGAACCTGATGAAAGGTTTCATTTTCTTAATTCTGCAAGTCTGTAAAAATACAGACCTGTCTGGACAAAAGGGTTGTAGGGCCAGTCCTGCATATCACAACACAGAAAAACCCATTCCTACTGTATATCAGCTCCCATACTGTATCTTTGCTCATATTACCAGTAAAATAACCCTTCAACACATTTAAGCTGCTACATAAAAAGACAGATAGAACAAGAAAGGCATTAAGATAGATTTTTTGGTAGTTAATTTCTAGTTTGAGAAGTTACCACCTAATTTACTACTAGAGTTTTAATGACTAGAACCCTATCTATCCTGCATCGACTGTGTAGCAAGGTATAAAGAATATAATTTCTTTCTTCATTTAGTGCTTTTTTTGTAATTTGTAGCTAAGGACATAGCAAGTGGCAAAATGATTTCCTGCCATGCAGTAAAGTCAGTTTACTTTCTTTCAGTGATTATTTAATCAGTATACAACAATGACCTAATTAAATCCAGCAAAAGACTGGTTATAGGTGAGACAAGGCAGGTGGTTTACAGGTTTGCCGATGTTCAAAATGGACTACTTGATTCTCAATTTAGTTAACACTTTTTTGATTTAGAGGGTTTGGTGATTACTTGCTTGATTTATTACAGGAGGGAGAGAAAAGATCACCTCTCCCTAACTTTTTTCTTCCATTTTACTGTCATCCAACTTTTCTACTATATACAGTCTCTACTGACTTCTGTGTTTCTCTGTAGCATCACTCTCAGAAAAATTCCCTATTCAGTAGGCTCTGAAGATTTATTCTGCATTCATTCTGATCTTTCTGCCCTATTAAGCTCATGACAGCTGTGTTCAAAACAAGAAAGCACTGCACAGACTTCTGGCACAATAAAGAAGTGTTTTGCAAGAGATGTGAAAAACCAAAGGAGGAATATCTGGGTAAGTGACAAGTTGGAGAGCTTTACTGAGTAGAGTTCCTTCCTTTGGCTCGGGGCCACTATCTGCTATTTGGAACGCATTGGAGACCTGCCCCTTGCCAGCAAGAAACTTGTGACCAAGTCTAGCATCTGAGTAGAAAGTTTCGGCCATTCACTGGCTAGTCATGTGTCAGCAGATGGAAAAAGAAAATGCTTGTAGCATTGTCTCAAACTCTCCTTATGGTTCATAAGATCCTCACCAATCTAGCTTTAATACAGAGGAAAAACAGAAAACAATATGCTCCAATTCAAGAGCATGGCTATAAATTTTCCTTTGTATTTCCTGGCTTCTCAGCTACATGTCTGTAGAAATGCAGTTCAACCAAAAAGACTGAGCAAACAAGTCTTTCGGAGAACCAATCTTTTTTAATGAAATAAATATTTTTTTTAGAAATATTAGTATCAAAAATATGTACTATAGTCTAACTTTTTGTCACAAACCTAAAATTTTTAATTTTTCAGATTTTGTTTGGACCAATACTTTCAATACTATTAAAGTAGAATGAACATGTATGGCTAGATACCACCCTCATTCTTTAGTTCTTATTTTCAATTGCAATCCCAATTCTTCCAGAGATGTATCTATTCAAGCTAACACAGTGATTCCATGTATCAAGGTCTGCTGTACAAAAACAAGCCAGTAAAAAAAGAAAAAAAGACCAGTAGTAGTGTGAGGCTTTTTCTTTGTTTTATATTCCTATAACCATGCTCCGCTATATCACTGATGAGCTTGTACTTTCAAAACCCAGAGATCAAGAAAACAATGGTGAAAGAGTTGTTCTTAGTTCTGAATAGTCAACTGCTGCATTTTTTGCATTCACCAGTCTTAGTCTCTTTTTACATGAACAGTATCAAAAAACTAGGATTAAGCCAAATGAACACATTCACTAGGTGAAATTACTAGTCTTCCTTTTGATAATAACCCAAAAGAGAAGGAAAAAGGACCCATTTTAAAAAAGGACCCATGTCATAAAAGGTTGTTTGCATTTTACTGGAAGAGAGTTGACGATGATGCCAAGCTGATTTCATTAGATAAACATCCGAGTCATACATCCTATAAGGTCTCCAGTGAGTTATCAACAACACTGAAGAACTCCTGATACAACTCTGTTATGCCACAATGATCAGCTGCATTTTATGTTATGTTATTATTTTATACGTTATAGTACGTCTAACAGGAAACGGTTACCTCCATTATCCCCTACCATCCCAAAGCAGCTAATTTTTGCCACATCCATTTCTGTCAATACTCCAGAAGTTATGCAATGTTTGTCCACATAACAGGGTGACTAGGTGTGCTGCTTTTGGCTGGGTTAGAATTAATTTTCTTCATAGCACCTGATATGGGACAATGTTTTGAATTTGTGCTGAAAACAGTGTTGATAACTCAGGGATGATTTAGTTGCTGATAAGGAGTGCTTACGCACAGTAAAGGCCTTTTCTGCTTCTTACCCTACCCCACCAACAAGGTGGCTGGGGGTGCGCAAGAAATTGGAAAGGGACATAGCTGGGACAGCTGACCCCAACTGACTCAAGGGATATCCTATGGTATATGATATTGGCAGCATATAAAGCTGGGAGAAGAAGGAGGAAGGGGGCCGTGTTCAGAGTGATGACATTTGTCTTCCCAAGTCACCACTGTGTGTGATGGAGCCTGGCTTTCCTGGGGATGGCTGAACACCTGCCTGCCCATGGGAAGCGGTGAGTGATTTTTTTGTTTTGCTTTGCTTGTGCATACAGATTTTGCTTTATTATTAAACTGCCTTGATCTCAATACATAAGTTTTCTCAATTTTACCCTTCTTGTGTGGGGTTGAGCTGCTGGCTGGAGTTAAACACAACACCAGGTTAAGGAAGGAACAGAATTGAATTTTCATGTTTCAATCCTCTAGAAGATGTCAAAGAGGAAACTGTCTATGAGAGCTAACATGATCCAATAAGAACAGAGATACCTATGAGCACAGCTGTCAGGAGTGAGACAGGCATAAGAGTTAGTGAGAAAGAGAAAAATCTAATCTTACACATTTTGGGTTATCCATATTATCTACTGTTTCAGAGTTATATATATCTATAAAAAATTTAAATGAAAGCATGAAAGAAAACATGTACTATAGCACACTATCTATTCTGGATATTCTGAACAAATATTCATCTATTTTCCTTAACTTGACCTATGTGTAGGTTAACTCAATGAAAACAAGGCAATCCTCACACAAGGGTGTAGGGCAGTTACAGATAACTGGGACATTGTACCTTGTCTTCCCAGCACAACCAAGATCCACTGAAGGTGATGCATCTAAACCAGCCAGGACAGGCTGAGAAGCAGTATCAGGGGCAGGAGGCTCAGAAGCATCTTGCAGAGCCTGTTGATAATACCTGCCAGGACTCGAACATGCAGTAAGAAGTTAGAGGACAACTTCAGTCTCAAGGATATCCATGAATCTACATTTCCATGCCTTTAGTCTATCCAGGTGATGTATTATCTCTCATTTCCCCCCTCAAATATGATGGTTTTTCTTTCTGTTCTTACAATGTTATTGCTGATGTCATGATCTAGACTAGAGCAACTGTTCTGTGACTGGCATAATGAGGCTTCACATATGAATGTAAGAACATTAACACTGGTTACAGTTAAGGTCAAATTTCACAAATGTTTTTGAGAAAAATAATGAGGGGAAGACATTTTGACAGCATCAAAATATTTTGTTTCAGCACGCTGAAAATAACATGCTGAATTTCAGCATTTCAGAACACTTGTCGCTCCAATGTCTTTGTAAGGGTCAGAACGAAAAATTCAGTTGAGGTTAAACTAAACCTTTCAGTGCAACTAACAGCTGTCCTCCTTTAACTCAACTCTTCCAGTAAAATGCAAACAACCCTTTTTTAACGCTATTTGAAATAGAGCTCATTTTCATTCAAATCTATACCTGACACTGTCTCTGTGCAGCTGGATCCGTCTCCATTCGGTGTTGCAGTATTTGAAGTGTATCACAGTGGGAGAAGTGATGAACTTGGGCAGTGTGGACTAAGAAAGATAAAATGAACCTTTATTTATAACATGATGTGCTTTGGTTTTGAGGTAAATTAGAATTTTAAATGGTTGATGAGAGAGTAATTGTTCAAGTTAAATGAAGTCTGTGTAAGAAGGAAGAAACATAGAGAAAAAAAGCTAGAAAATTGTATCTTGGGTTTACTTGAAATATTCATTTAGATATGAAAGGAAAAGGTTGCTTTCATTTTGCTGTTATGTAAGTTATTTCCCCACCCTTATCTTTTAAGGGAGCTGACTTCAATCAAATTTTACATGAAAGATGCAATTTTAAATGAAAAAAGTCAAAACACTGTAGTTGGCTCAGAGCTGGAAGGGTAAATATTTATGCTTGAACTGCAAATTTTAGGCTGTTCTCGTTCCTTTCCTACAGACAAAATGAGTTTTTTTTGATTCAGGACTGCAGGAAAACAGCAACGCTGGAAGAATAATTCCCTCAAAAATCACTGAGAATTTCTTTTCTATAGATCACAGGAAGCGTGGCAGTTACATACCATACTCCCAGTTTGTCTGCTCAAATAATTTATGATAGCTACAAGTTTATCTTTCTTTAAAATAACCACAGGTTTACTCTTTTGGGAAGGGAGAACTAAGCAGCCAAAAATGCAGCAGCAACGTGATCTCCATATACATCTGATAACTGAAGGTATGGAGGCTTCTTATCACTAAAACTTTTAGCATCCAAGTGAAGAAGCTGCTCAGCATGCTGCCTGCTCATTCTCCTTCTTCACATTGCAGAATCCCCAGCAAATCCAAACTACCACTGTTCCTCATTACTTAATTTAAGGGGAAATTTACTTAATTTAAGGGGAATTTTTTCTTTTGTTCTGTGTCTACAGTAAACCCCATAGTATTTTCAGCATATAACTCTTCTTTTCAAAAAGCCGGGTAGCAGCTCATAACAAAATGTTCAATGTTTCTTCTTTATTGTCTACAATGTTTATTCATCTCAGTTAAATCCCTGAGCCAAGACAAAAAATTGTTTTCAGAGTACTTAAATTTCAGTTTCTGAAGAAATATTTTTCCTGTAGCAGCATTTAATTTCTTATAGACTCTGTAAGCCTTGGCTTTCCTGGCTTGAAGAGTTCCTCAGGGCTGCTACATGACCGGGTGGTGAAAAAATTGCCCATTTGTTTCATCCAAAAAATTCAGCCTATGCTCCCAACCACCTTTTAGTTCTGTGATTTTGGTATCCTTTTAACTTTTCAGTCCCTATTCACCCTACTGTTTCTGCTGCTGAGATTTACGGTGCTTTGAACTGGGATTTGGGTTATAATTGCTGGACTAGATGCCCAAGTACAGCAAAGTTGCTGCCAACATGTCTTCTGGGAACAGCATACAGATTGCTGTAGGCGAGTTCCCATTCCCATTCCCCATCCCCCATAATCTCAGCATATCTCATATCCTGCTAGACCAAAGCAGAGAATATTTTTCACTGTAGTTCCCCCCTCCTCACTTTGCCAATGCAGAAACACACTGGAAGACATGCACCACCACAACAGTTATCTAAAGTTTTTGCTTTTGGGGGACAGACCCTCACCATAGAATAAGGCAGCTTGAAAACCATAAATCCCACAGAATGCAGCAGGCATCACACTTTTTCATGCAGCACAGGCAATATATTTGAATGGTAGGATGGGGTTTTGTTTCCTTTTAATGTGAGTCATTCTTCAATACACCATCACTTTGCTTTCCCTTTATATTTTCATCCATTATGAGAAAATGTTACCATAAAATTTAATTTTTCTTTCCTAGCTGTCATCCCTAGCAAGAACCAGTACTGTAGGAAAATATAGGATTTCTTTTCAGCTCTTCAAAAAGACCCTTATCTGTAGAATATTAATCTCTTTATGACTGCAATTAAAAATGTGTCCAACACCATGCAGATGTCTGCATACAAAATTTTCCTAAGTGGTGTTATAAAGACAATGGGCTTATTAATACCTCAGCTGTTTCTTTATGATATATTGAAATATTGATATAGTTTATTCAATTTGAGAGAAAGAATTTTACACAGAATACTTTTGCCAGGTGGCTTATTCTTAGTGAAATTATGGATTGACAGTTTAATTACTCTAGTGTTTCTCATTCACAATGTTTACAATTACCTGACAATTCCCACTGTAAAACTTTGCTTTTGGGTGTTTATCTTTGCCAAATTTTAGTATTCAAGCTGGATGTCTTCTTTTAGATTAAAAATATACGGAAATTTTCAACTAAGATCACTTATCTATGTCTGAGGAAAGTGATTTAAAAAAAAAAATTAAGACTTTACCTTAAGTAATTCTCCAGTCCCTTCAATTTCCCTATGAATTTTTTTTTTTTCTCTCACTGGGTGACCTTCAATCACTTCAACATCCAGTGTCCTCTGTGTGTGTGTGAGGGAAAAGGGAGGAAGCATTATAAATGTATATGTTAAAGTTGAAAAGTCACAGAAAAGGTGTTACCATGCACAAAAAAGAAAAAAAAACAGTTAGGAAATTTAGAAACAATCTCTTTTTTTAAATCTGAAATAGAAATATCAAGGTTTTAATTTTTCAAAAATTTTACCACATCTAGGGAAAATTTTATTAACTTTCTATTTTGTAGTATAAATAGTACTAAGTGGTTGCCTTCATCACTTAAAGCTATGTAGTTTTTAAAGTTATCTATACTGTCTTTGTGAATTAAGACATATGTCAGGGATATCACTCATTTCTAGTCTACCTTCCTAGAGATTTCTTTCCTATTGCAACCAACAGCATCACATACTGTCAAAAATTTCACCCCTATCTTTAAAACAGCTCTGCCTTAACGGGACTTAGTTTTATCCTGACATTCATAAAGTATGAATTTAATAAAAGTTCCTATATTGCTGTGCTGATATTTACCTGTATGAACTCTCAAAGCCAAACAAAATACATTGTTTTGGGGCAGTAAAGAAAAGAGTGACAAGCTAAAATTAGTTACTCCAAACAAATGTTAAATAGCATTTGGAATAGGAAATATTTTTCTTATTTCAGGTGTTTTCTCATATTTCCAGGAACCACTTCTTCAGAATTTTCTTGTGCATTACCATTAAATACCTGAAGATCTCAGTTGTATATGGATTTCATTCTGATCAACATTACTCAAAAAATGCATAGATGTTTTTGAATGTGAATACATGTGAATGTGTATAAAACTAAAAAAAACTGGTAAACAAAGAGAGGTGAAGTGTTCTTCCTTGGCTATATAACTTATTCACAGTGTATCCTTGTACACTAGCCAATCCTAATTATTTAAAAAACGTTTGCCTTGATCTTGGAGGCCTTTTGCACTTTGTACCTTCACTACAAATTTGATTCAAGGTAGCAAATCTTTGCTAAGGTTTCCTCAACAATTGACATCAGAAGTTGCTTCAGAGTGAACTAAAGAGAAAAAAATGCACTAAAAGCCTTAGAAAAGATTAAAGCACAGACTTTTCCCATTGACATATATTTTAGCTTTTCTCAGCAACTTGAACAGCTTTTAAGGTGGATAGCAAATTCATATTCAGATTAAACTGAAGGCATATTCATGTCTCTGTGCTTCAATATAGCCATAAACATTACTTAAGCATTTGAGATCAACACAGGTTATATTTTTAGTAGCACTAAAGAACTTCCGTGTACCAAAAATCTTTGCCTTTGGGGTTTCTGCGTGCATGGCTCCACAGACCATGAAGGAGGCAGTGCTCTAATACGTAAAATCACAACAAATCCTTTCCTTTCTAAATTATTTGAGTTACCTGACTGGTACAAATCTTCTCAGTGCTCTTTTATCTGCATTTCTTCTGGTACACATGGATTTGTTTGCAGATCTGCCAAGCTATCCATACAGGAACATGCCTTCCCATCCTTTATTTACACCATTCCATACAGACAGATCCTAGCTGCCAATATCACCAATTGGCTGCTAACTCACATCAGCTGAGGTCCAAGGTACTAATTCTCATTTGCTTTCAGAAAAGACAAAGGAACTTGATTTTGGAAGAGGAGGTTGTTTTCAATGAGAGATAATTGCAGTCCTTTTGACTGCTTACTCTTTTGGAAGAGTCTGGGCTGTATTAAGTGTTCCCCAAGTGGCTGTAACCCCAGGGCACACACATTAGAGACAAGAGGACATGCAGCATGACTTGCAACTCCTCCACCAGCTGTTTCCTACACTTATATTCACCCAGAAACATGAACTAATTCTCATTTTGTAGCTCAAAGAAGGCTAATACTGGCTGAGTTGCACTTTCTCACCTCCACAAGAACAGTACCTTGTCTTTTGTCAGTAGGCCTACCGGCAATTTATTGCTCTTGCTTGTGAAAGGAATCAGGATGGTTGTTTTAAAAATCTCTCCACTCTCTAGTAAATTTTCAGCTACTAATATTCACAAACTGACACCTGAAATAAGAGCTGAAATTAAATCAAGTTACTTGCTTGAAACTGATACAACTAGTGCAGCAAGATTTTCTTTATTAAGTGCATAAAGCAAAAGCTCAAGAAGCAGTGAGAAGCCTCAACAATGAAAACTATGGAGTGTAATTATTTTAACCATATGCTGGCTTTCTCACTGAGAGTGTTTTCTCTGATAATACTAAATGGTTTCACTCACCTGTGATCTTTGCCCTGATTTTGTTAGGAGTTCTGCCTGAATCTCAGGCAGAAATATAAGCTGAAAATAAGAAGCTAGAGTAAGAAGGTATAACAGCAGGAGGGCAGAGAGGGAAGATATTTGATGACAAGTAAAAGTGAAGTGAAGGTCTCTTGACTTTCATTATCCAGGGGATTAGTTCAAAAGTCAACATGCCTGACACGTTTGCCTCGAAGCTGACTGAGCATTTTATGTAGTATATTCACAGAGAGATGACTAGTCTAGGAGAGAGAATTTGAATTATAGGAAAATTGAAACTGAAATTTCAGTCCTGGGAGAAACTCTGATATGTAAACTTTTGCTTCTATCCTGCACAGAAAGGGAAATTTTTCATTGGAAAACTATTTGATGACTATTTGATGACAGATTAACAGTTCTTGTTAGAATGAAATGCCTTCTGATGCTGGCTAAACCATCTTCCTTGACCATGAAGCACACTACAGACTTTCCTTTAGGTTCACTGATGCATAGCAAAAATTTACTGTGCCTCAGTAGCACTAAAATAACAACAATCCTAACAGTAAGACTTGGTCCCCTCAAGTACTGTGAAAGAATTCAGAAGCATAACCACTTTTGGAAACAGAAAAATAAGTATATTCAATATTTATGTATTTTAATATAAGAAAGATAATAAGAAAGGTAATAAAACTATAATAGAATTTTCTAAAATACAAGAAGTTTCACCTCAACATGAAGAAGAACTTTTTTTACATTGAACGTGGCAGAGCACTGGAACAGGCTGCCCAGGGAAGTAATGGAGACTCCCTCTGTGGACACATTCAAAACCTATCTGGATTCATTCCTGTGTAACCTGCTCTAGATGACCCTGCTTTGGCAGGGGAGTTGGACTGGATGGTCTCCAGAGGTCCCTTCCCACTTTAACAATTCTGTGATTAATTAAGTCAGAGCACTGTAAAATAATATTTCAATCCAGAGTAGACTCAGTTCTGTGCTACAACAATTATAATTTGGACAGGAAGACAAAGGCCAAAAGAGAGGAGTTTTCACTATGAGTATTTGAGGATGGGGAGAGAAAGTGTCAAAAGGACAATCAAGAACATATTGGGAAAAGATTTATCATTGTAGCATAGATAAAAAGTCACAGCAACAGTAGCAAAAACTTGAAGAAAGATGCAGAAATTTCCTTGAATGTTCCTGTGACTATGCAAGCTGGGTAAGATACTAAACAGAAGATACTAAGCCAGAAAAGATATTACAAGTCCAACGTTCGAAGAATAAAAATGGTAGATCCTTTTTTTTTTTTCAGGCAGGGCTCTGAGAACTAGATCTGCCACAGAGTCCCTCAGAGATCCAGCAGCCGCCACCTAATGTGATGGATGGCAAGGATCAAGGAAAGCAGCCAGATCTGGGTGAGAAAGAGGATAAGATGTTTGTATGATGAACTAAGGAAAAAAGGAGGAAAGTGGCCCAGTTATTACAAACAATAACAAATATTGTTTTAAAACATTTTCATTACAAAGTGTTCAAGAAGGGCAAGATTCAAATGAAATCCTTTTGGTTAATTTTTCCCCTCCCCCTTTCCTTTCCCCTGCCTTTCCTTAATTATTTATTTAGTTACTTATTTATTTATTTACTGATTTAAAAGGGAATAAGAGAGCAGAAAAAATAAAACTGACACGAAATGTGTTTCATTTTCCTGTTTTCTTGCAGACACAGCACACTATTCTTTTGTTCTTATGTGTGAAAAGGAAAAAATCTTTTACATGCCCATATAGCTGTGCAGCCTGGTTTTTCAAGGGCTGGGAGGAGAGTCAGCAGTGTGGGAAATGAATGAAATGAAGAATAGGTCAGGAAAAATGCATAATCATAATCAGATGCTTCAGAGATCTAGATCGTCAGGGGAGGGACTCCAACACACTTCAAGAAAGCACAAAGTACTGTGGCAGGAGGAGAGGAGATGAGGTTTTTCCCTGGGGTCCCAGAAAAGTAGCTGGGAAGATAGTAGGGAAGAATTAAGGAAGACCAAAGTCAGAGAAGGACAGAAATAAATTAGAATGAATCAGGAAAATAAGAAAATGCACCAGGGATGTGATTTTCTAGTAGAAAAATAAAACAAAAAGAAAGTTAACTCAAAGAACCGAAAAAGCGATAGACCGAAGTCCTATGAGTAGTGCAAAGTAGCATACCATCTCAAGTCACTCAGGCAAACAGAGCTGTAGTTGTCAGTGAAGACACTGTTAGAATTGAGACAGAGTCAGCATAAGATTGGTGGCAGGATCCTGTAGGTGAGGTGATATGTGGAAAGAGTCATAGCCCAATTCTGAAAGCAAAAATCTCTTCCATCGTTTCAGTTGTACTGTTGAAATCCATCTAGAGCTACACAGTCTGCAGAGAATGTAAAAAGTCCCAAATCTTTACATAATAAACTGAATCACTGACCCGTCTTTCAGCTTGAAACATGCATATATATGTATATATGTGTATTTAACTCAAACTGCACAAAATTTCTTTCAGAACACTGGAAAAAAACAGGCTGAATTATATAATCCCCTATAAATTATGGTGGTGCTGTGCATAATCAGCAACTGCATCTAGGCGCCTAGCATGCTAAGTAATAATTCTCCCACATCAAACAATTAAAGAATCCCTAAGTTCACATTAGTGTAACACACACTAACTGCACCCAAAGAACTATTATAGTGTCAAGGAACTATTATAGTGTCTCACATTAGTATTCAAGAGTCTAGTGGCTCCCCAAGCAGGCATTGTCAAGATACACCCAAAGGGCCTCATTGGAGCTCTAGTAGCATCCTCTATACAAAATATGTGATTTAAACACTTGTTTAATAGGCTCCAATATGAGAGAATGTAGCAGATACTGCCTATAATGTCAATCATCCATGGGTAATGGGAGAAACTAACACCCAGCAGCAATGGCAAAACAGATTCAAACTGACAGTAGCAACACAATCATTCTACCAGCGCCTTCCAAACACCACAGTGGCACAAATTCCCTAATATAGCCTAAATTAGATAACTGCTGATATTATACTTTAAAATTGCTGTGTAATCACACAAGGGTAAAAAATAATGAAAAAACAGCACGATGGAGAATTTGACAGGAACCCTCAAAAAGGAAAATTCCTAATCAATTACATCCTTCTGTTGTCATTTTGTGAAATGTATGATAGGGAAAGTGATCATGATGTATAATTTCCACCAATACACATTCATTTGCATTCAAAGCATGTTCACTTTCACTCAGAAGCATTTTATCTTGCACTAATGGCTTCCAAACATCTCCTATTTTTGCCCCAGAAAGGAAATGCTATTTTGGAGGACATGGAAATGATACAAATGCAAATGGTACAAATCATACAAATGGTACAAACCTGAAAATAAAGTTGGAATCCTTCCGCTTTTCCCTGTTAATACTTTGACTGTCTCTGAACTGCTTTAAAAATTATGCTGTTCCTGTGACTATATATTACTGCAAAAAGACGCCATACTACCTAACACTGCAGGAAGGACACAAACAACACTCAGAAACTTCACAGAGGTTTGAAAAGAGAAAACAAAACGAAAAGAAGGAAGCAGCCCTTTTCCCCAACAATACTTGACCTAGATGAAATACATAATAGGAGTTACGATGAAGACCTAAACCAGTAGTCACTCAAGTAATCTCACTGCCAGTAGTACTGTAGAAATTGGTGAAGTGTGACAACCCTTCTCTGACAATAGCAAGAAAACACATGAAAGATCAACTTTAAACAAGGCTGCAAAGTGAAAAGGATGATTCTAGAGCTCTCTTTTCTCGTGAGATAACTGCTCAGTATTAGCTGCATTTGTTGTTGGGGACTGTGATTTTGGTGTATTGTAGTGAAGGTCTGCCAGCACAGCCACATGAGCAAACCCATATAGCATAGATGGAATTAATCCTGACCAAGAAGTTCTAACAATGACTTATATCAATCAAGCAAGCAAAATCCACCACCTCAGGAAAAATTAGTTGAATCACAATGAAGGAAATGTTGGGTAACATGTCACTTAGGTTATTACAGCAGCCAAAGCTTCTAGAGTGGAAATAATCAAAGAAACATGAAGCTACAGGATGGTGGTTTCAAATGACTGTAGTCATCCAAGCTGGAGTCTGTACCAGCTTTGTCATTAAACCGTTCCTTCATGAGGTCTAGAGAGCTGCCATTTCAATGGTATTTTTAAACATTGGAAGATGCATTTTGGTGCAGAGGAAAGGGCACCTACTAAGTTTAGAAATTTGAGTCAGATCTTCTTCAAAATATATCAAGCCCATATAAATTATCTCATTCTGAAAACAGGCAAAGTTGTGGGCTTTCTTTTTTTTTTCTTCTGAGCTTTTAGCTTTCCAATTACTTTCTATAATTAGAAACACCTTTTGAAAAAAAATGTTACTCAGATTCTCACAAAATCACCCTGCCAGCATTCAAACCCCAAGTGTCATGAGAATCCTAATAAAGCAATCTTTTAAATGGCACAACTCACACAACACAACGCTGCTCTTTAGGTGCTACAGACAGGCTTTATCTTATTTCTTTATCCTGCCCATCAAAGACTGTCTGCAAGCACATCTCAAGAGATCTGCATAGTTTCAATTAATTTTCAAATATAATGGGGGTTTGGAGTATTAGAGTTTTATTTAAGTTTGTTTGCTTCATTCTCTTTTTCTAATGAAAGGGTGAAGAAGGAAGGAAAGTGTGATTGTTTCTACATTTGAATCTGTTTGCACAGACTTTGTGTTTTGTGATTACACAGCCAAGAAGTACTAAAAATGCCTCTGATAACTGTAGCACAGCGGCATTTTTTTTATTTTGCTTTAACTAACCTCTTTCTCCAGTGCTCTGAATTGCCTTAAGCCTTTTAATTAAGTGGTCTGAAATAAAAAAAAAAATTTTCCCAAGTCTGTTCAATCAAAAATAAGTTACAACAAGAAATTATAAAGCAAGATTTATCAACAGATAAATTATCAACAAGCACAACCATAGACTCTAATAGATTTGCAAATGCTGAATATTTTCAAAAGTGTATGAGTAATTTGGAAGTAACAGTTCCATATTTAAAAGACAGGTAGGAATCTTGATCCCACTTATTTCTGGTGAAACTCAAGATACTTCTTTCTCAATTAGTGGTATCCAAAGCACAAACAACAGTTTGCCCAACCTCCATTCTGCCCTGCCTGTTTCTGCCTCTAATCACACCCTCTATTTCCCTTTTAAGGCACCTTTCTCTTATAAGGAAAGCCCTACTATTGTCTTCTCTGAAAAAACCTGAAACCTGTCCCTTTGTCCTGAAAACTTTAAGTTATTGCAAACCCCTTGTAAGGTATCATGGGCATATCAATGCCTATGGGCATATCAATGCCTATGCAAGTTTCTGTGAGACATCTCCTGAAAACCATTTTGCATTGACTCTTCTTCAATGATTCGGATAAAACCTCCACACTTCTAAACCGACTTTAGTGTCTATAGTTGATGTCAGAAAAACATAATAAAACATTTTTAATACATATTTTTTTCAGGAAATATTAACACAGCAATCTGAGGGATGCTTGATAACTCAGAAACACTTTATAACATCCAAGAGAAACCTCATCTGAATGGAAGTTGATACACAAAGAGTTAATAACCAAAAGAGGTAGCTTTATATTGTGACATATTGGAGAGTGCCACTACAGCAGTCTCCTCTCAGACTGCACAATAATTTGAAGACTGCAAAGACTTGACAGCAGAAGAGAAAAGAAGCTTCAGTTCTCAGCACACTTTCCTCCTTCAGCAGTGTACCCAGCTATCACACCTCCACTGGCATGCCAGAAGCCAGGAGAAATTTATCTGCTCAGCTTGACCACTGATCTTTCTTCAGAAGCAATGCTTAACCTTTAGTTTCTGCAATATGTCTTAAAACTAACACTTCATGTCTATCACCACACAGAAACCTGTCAGACTAGCTAGTGGCACATGCTGTGAGGAAGGTTTACTCCTTTTGAACTCAAGGTCTCAGTTCAGGTCTTACCGGGGAAGCCAGCCTTACAAGTATGTGAGGTTCATGTGCAGCCAACCCACAGAGCTGTCACTGCTTTTAAGTCTCTAACACTCCCCTGACAGACCAAGATCCTGGGCTATGTTAGCATAGTTGCATGAAATACATTCTGAAATGCATTCTGAAAACAGGAATAGAAGCAGAGCCAAAGGTAAAAAAAATTATTTCCCATCCACTGAAATCTGAATAGCTTTTAGACTCTGGGTTTCGCTCAAGGTCCTTGATAACACCAACAGCTCCAGCACAGAAAACTTTACCATTATTAGCTAACAATGCAGACATAACTTCACGTGCTCAGTGCTATAGCACACCTATTAACCAAAGGTGAACCTTGTAAAACAGTGTCTCTACCCATTTGGTTCTAAGGCACAATGGAGTAGCTAATTTTTTTTTTTTTTTTGTAAATAGAGAAGAATTTATGGTACAGTTTTGAACCCAAGGGTTATGTCAGAGGATTGGTGCTTAAGCCATTTATGGGGGTTCAGTGGAGTTGCCTCAGCAATGTGATTTAAGGGCCTGCTTCTCAACTCTTTGTGGTTGATAGCACTGCTATTGCCAGCACAAGGCAAGCATGACACAAAGATATTGTGACGATGGCATTTTTTCAGTTACAAAAGATGGTTAAAAATCTCACTCAAGAAGCCTGCCACCACTTCACTCTTCTGTCATGACTGTGCCAAGTTAATCATTTGGTCTGTCTCTGCTGGTTAGTGGCAGAAAGAAGAACAGCTTCGCTCTTGAGTGCTCTCTGCCCATTTGGCATTAAAAGCTCACATGAGCACAGAAATGTTTGATGATTATCCAGAGAAATTATGGCAAGGAAGGTGGAGAGCAAAATGTTGCTATTGTTACTCATCTTAATTGACAATAGGGAAGAAAAACTGAGTAAAGTACTCAAAGAAGGAGGACAGCAGGGCTGTCACTTTAAAAAAAACCCAGAAAGCTCCAGATGGTTGTCACTTTCACAGGGCTGCCTCAGCTGTTTTTGACATGAAGCCTGCGCTAGTGCCAAGCTGTCAGAAACACAGTGTGAAATGGTCAACCAGAATCATAAATGGGGTCCTTGAATGTACACAATGGAGTGTCAAATATGAACTTAACACTTCCTCTCTTGAGACTGTGGTCTAGTATGTCAAAATACATATATCAACGTAATTCCAAAAGGAGTGAAAAGGGCAAAGTATTATTCAACCCACAGGATAAATTACAGTGGAAAACTGACCTATCTTATTAACTATACATCACTAGCAAATTTCTTTGTCCTCTTATTTACATATACATTTGCCTCTGTGCCTGTGCTCTGACTCTTACAGGTTTTACGGTAATAAGCCTCATCTGTAGCTTTTATACTTTATATTGATTTTTTTTTCAAATACTTGGCTGTGACCTTCACAGTGTTTTAAGAGGTGCAAGGGAAAGGAACAGAGGTTATACCCAGCATGTATTGACTGAAGGTATCCACAAAGAAGGTATCTAAGAAATGATTATTCAATGGCTTTCATTCCATATTGGAAAGACGTGGTCTGCACCATTAAGAAAGTAGTTCATGACAATCATGTAGGACAACAGCTCTGAGTTGTGTCAATCAAAGCAGGGGTTTCAGAAATAATTACCCAAGGGACTAGCTGCAAAAAACGGACTCACCAAAGGATAATCACCTCACAGTGAATTTTGTAGACTACTCATGCAGAATGAATCTAAACAAGCATTTCAGAGGGAAAAGGCTCTAAAATCTGGTTCAAAGCTGTGAAGTTAACTTGTCTTTCAGTCAGCTTTGAAATGGTTCTTCTCACATTCAGCAAAGGATGCAAACTGATAATGAAAAATCGCAAATCCTACCACATGACTATGGAATTTCTAGAAGGAATTTAGGATCTTGAAAGAGTGGCAAAGAACTAATTATTTGCTTACTTCCACAATAGCAAAATTTCTAGAAACTCAAGTAATAAACCAACATGACAATGTAAACAGCCCTTAGAAAAAAAAGAGGGAAGTCAGAAGGCAGTACATTATCAACTTTAAGCTTCAAACTGTGCCGGAGAGTAGCCAAGACTGACAGTTCCCTACCTGATTGATGACTGCCTTCCCAGAAGGAGTTTGCACTAGGGTTGTCTGCACAGCAGTGTCTCTGTCTCACCTACTCTATAGATGTGTTAGCCAAAAAAAAACCCCACTATAGTTTGGGTGGTGTGCTTATAGTTTGGGTAGGATCCTGTTTGCAAGCTTCCACATTAGTAAAACTTTCCCAGATATGTACGTTCCAAAGAACTCCAGATTCCAATAACAATGAATATCAGGTCTAATACCCCTTTTTTCCTCTCATAAAAAGTACTGGATCCTACCTACTACAGAGTAGACTGGCTGCAACCCAGTAAAGTACTCAAAAGACTGCTGAGATAAATCTGTGGGTAATGTACAAGGGGCTATTTGCATACTTACAGAAAGTAGGTGATTAATTTTGTCAGAAGTAATGGTCATCAATGATTCTTTTTTCCCTGCAGACTTGAAATCATAAAGTTTCTCATCAGTCTGACTAACCCTTTAAGCTTCAAAGGAATACAAAATATGAGGAAATAAAATACAAAGTCTTCCCAAAGAATCACATAAAATATGTACTTTTTCTTAAATCATCTACATGAATTCACAGAATCATCTTTATGGTAATTTTTACCATAACAAAATCAGACAACTATATAAATTGATATGGTCTTTGCTACCCTCTAGCCACATTTCAGTTCTGTTTTTGGTTCTGGTTCACACCTCTGCTACTATAGCAATACAAACTGCACTACATACAGAAATTATAAGGATAATAGCTGACATCTGTCAGACTGTAGTACCTTCATCACACAAGCCCAAACAACTAACACTCAGGTGATGAGAAGTGTTTAGAAAATATTTTCTACAGAAAAATTGCTGTTGGGTCAGGATTCAGAATTACATGTCACTGTAAGTGGGCTATCTGCTCTATGCACTAGGAGAAAAACTGGAAGATATAACTCAGAGAATAAACCTGCTTCTGCAGGAGATTGCACTGCATAACCTGACAGGGCATCTGTTTCCATCAGCAAGTCTCATTCACTCGTTATATTGATTCATGTGTCTGTCCTAAAACTTGTGCTGAACCTAGCACCTATAATTTACCTCGTGTTTAAACCCTGGGCTTTAAAAAAGCAAATATTTTCAAAAAAATTGGCTTATGTTCAAAAGAGAGCTCCTGGATTTCTAAAGTAGGAGTTTTAAAAGGTCTCCTAAGCTTCTGCGGGGCCAGGGCTGTGCTGTACTGATTGTTCACTATTTTTATTAGAAGAAGAGTTGGTATTTTTTCCAGTCTTGCTTTCTGCAGCACCCATGTGCCTGGCACACATCTGTGCATGTACATCTGACAAAATATTTTCAACTTAAAAGCATTTTAATTGTAAATGGCTCTATGGCATTGTCAATCACAACTTGATACAAAGAAAACATTTTACTATAGGAAATGAAATTATTTGAAAAACCAAGAAAAGGGGAAAGAAATGAAGGTGAATTATTAAATGGCCTAATCTGTGGTCGACATACAGTCTTATTCTGCTAAGAAGCATTAACAGATCATAGCAACGAATATAGATCAGCTAATTGAGAATAATGCCTTTGTTATTTCTTAGTTGCTATAATTTTTGAATGCAATTAAATAATTCTAAAGATTAAATGAAACACTGGCAAGGAAAAACTTTATAAAAGGTGAAATATTAAAACCTTCCAAAGTTTCATATTCTGTCCCATATATCTGGCCTTCGCAGATTCTAAACCATTTTCCACATGGGTAGTCAGGATCACTGATTCATAGTCTTTCACAAATCAAACTTTTAATCAAAATTATTTATTATTTTTTTTTATTTATTTCCTCTTCTTTGAAAAATCTACAATACCTTTAAAAGATTCTTTCTCTATCTTTTTCAGCAAGATGATTTTTTTTGTTGCTCTTGTTTTGGTTTTGTGGATAGCAGACTGGATCTCTTTTCCTCTACTTTGTTCTTTCTTTCCTTTCTCTTAGTGGAAAGTATGTGATATGGCTCTATCTCCACTACACTAGGATTTAAATTCTTTGTCGTTGACCCTTTTTGAAGCTTTGTGGTCATTCATGTCACCTTCTATACCTGGTGAGATGGTTTATAAAAAATAGAAATCTATTGACTTCTCCCTTAGTGGAAATCAGTCATATGAAATAGAATTGAGTTACAAGACCCTTCAATACTCTTTTATGGTATAAAAAATTCAAAACTTCTCACTTTGCATTCCTTTATGCCTACAATGAAAAAAACTCTAGCTTCAGTTACATCCATGATAGGTTAGAAAATCAAAAGATTCTGTTCATCAGCTGTTTCACCAGTGTTTTGGGAGATTATTGTGACACTGTTTTGTGTACTTCAGTTAAAACGTCATTTCAAGGAAAAGGTATGAAAGGATCAAATTTTAAAAAAAGTATTTTAGAAAATCATGCAATTATTTTCGAGCTTCTGCTAGGACTTTTCACTATCATTACATTGCTTGATGATTTTCAATTTAATAATTATAACAAATCATCTGCAATCAATTCACAATATACAACTTAACATAGAGAAAATATTTGGGTTTATCTGATTATGAAGACCTACTGAGGTACTGAATACTTTGAGAAAGATAACATAATTCTTCAGGTACTTAGTGAATAGTCTTTTACTTAAATCAAATGCCCATAAAGCAAACAGCTTCATGTATAAACTACTTAATCCTTCTAAGTAGCACAAGGATCAGTGTTCTGCTGCAGCAGTTTGTCTTTTTAAGCATGGCCTAATGTATGCTTTAAGACAGTCTGATCAGACATAAACATTAGATGTGACAAAGCCTCTATGAGTTCCCTAGAATACTCAAATATCTTACTGTAGAAATAGATCCTGTGTCATGAGACGGCTTTATAAAATTCTTTTGGGTTTTTTCACTATTCTGTCATCTGATTTACCCTTGACATTGGTCTGTGTTGAACCTGAACTGATTGCATGCTGGTTTTATGTCAGTGTAACCTCACAAAGGCAGATTTACTGCCACCTTGCAGCTGTTTTGCTCTACTTCTGCAATGCAAAACAGCTTTTAACTGTGTTTCAGTAACAATTTTAGTAGGGTTTACAACTGCCTTGAATAAGAGAGTGGCAAAAATTGCTACAAAAGTGCCACTTTTGCATGCTTGATTATAACTGCAATGTCCATTAGCAATTAGACCGCAAAGTCCATAAAAATTTTCCTCAGCAGGCTTACGTTAGATTTTCTCAACTCTTACTAGAATTATGCATTTCATAACTGCCACACCCGCAAAGTTTCATATGGGCAACAAAAAGCCAAGGCATTGCCATTTCTAGATGGTAAAAAAAGAAAGAATGATGAAGGTTCAAGTTACACTCACTACAGAAGAGACTGACTTAAAAATTAAGATCTCCACATAATCATATGATTCCAGATTCCAGTGCTTTACAAATCAGACTCAGAAACAAAGAACAGCAAAGTTTGTGTCTTCAAAGAAATAACCTGAATATTGACCTTGCTTTTGACATAGTAAATAATTCAAAACAAATAGCTAGCTCTTAAGCCATCTGTTGATGAAACGGTGCTCTGAGGGTGCTGAAATAACACAGTGGCAGACACCCTAAACACAGAGTATATTAATTTTTCACGGCTCACTCACGGACTCCACCTTACTTTAAAAATTAAAACATCCATATGTTCAAGTATGTTTCACTTGAGCTTGAACAAGCCTACCCTTTTGTGCTAAGTGTAGAGTACTGAAAATTCCCCACTTCTATTTCATTAAAAAGCAAGAAATCAAGGTGATTTAAGAGCTCGATGAAGTTTTGTTTTTTTATTTGTAAAGTTCTTTTCTTTTTTTTGTCTGTGACTTTGCTCTTACAGTTTGGTAATTGATACAATAAGTAATTGATACAATAGGAAACTCAGGATACCCAAACACATCCATATTTACCAAATGCTTTGTGAATACCATGTAACTCATGAACATGTTTGAAAAGGTTTAAAATATCTGTTCAGGAATCTGAACAATGAACAACATGTAATAGGTTATAAAAGGCTCTTAAGCAAAGGAGAAAGCAAGCATTCCTTGAGAATTTTCTGATCTAGAGACTTAAAAAAATGGAAAATCTTTTATTGACCATAAGAGAAATATGATTCACTGTTTATTTTTTCTATTATTTTTATAAACATTTAATTCTTCCCCAAACTTGTATTGTCTAATGATATGTTCTCAGAAATGCTATTACATTACATAGAAATATTTTACAGGATCAAGTTACAAAACCTAGATCTAAATTTCCAAAATGCCATTCTTTGAATACAATCAAATCTGGCCTTTTGAATCAGAAGAGGAGTGTAAACAATTCCTATTTTTCCAGTCTTCCCCAACTGGTACACAATTAATACAAAACATACGAAATGCATCTCTGTCCTGCCTTTCAAACCATGAGGAAAAAGAATAATTAACAGGAACAAGTGTTTGCACATAGTTGATCAGATTCATGAAGGATGCTTCTGAAAACTTGGGTTAGTGATAGCACTTTTTCCTTCTCAAGCCTGTTTCAGGCCTGCCACTCTATTTACTTGCTAAAGTAGGAACATCTGTCTCAATTATTTTCAAAATAATCAACTTTTCATATTTTCTGATGTTTTAAACAAGAAATTATTATAAATGCTACAGTAGAATATTTTATCTGTGACATGAATATGCTGTTTAATGTAGAAAAAGATTAAGAACTTGCTGAAATGACATTTTATACGTTTGAATACCTAATAAGCATTCACGATGAGCAATAGATATTAATAGGCAAGCATCAACTGCAATGACATCCACTTAATAGCCTTATCTCACTGGGTTTTATCAAGAGAGAAAATGTAGCATCTTGCTTATACGTATTTCTGTGGTACCCATCACTGCAGTTTCAAGGAATATTTGAGTGGGATCATCAAACACCTGTTAAGTTACTATAACAAGAAGCCACGAACCGTTCAACCATCTTCCCCACTATCTCAGTGAGAGAAGTATTCTGGTTCATATTTGCTACTGGGGATACATCTCATGCAACCATACATCCAAATTCTGAAGCAGCTTTCACAGGCTATAGAGGAGCACTTTGTAATATCTCCTCTGATCTGGTACAGCAATAGCACTTGTTACTGATAAGGATTGTTCCTAAGCTTATCCTTCCTACTCTCACCTTTTAGTCACCAGACTCCTTAATAGAACTATTTTGGAAAATATTTTAAAAAGACCACTTTAAAAAAAAATTACCTATACATCTGATTTAGTACAAATTGTTTTATGTGGCTAAAATGCTGTAGTAGTACTCACCCAGATGAGCAGAACTGTTATCTAGTGTATTTTATCACTGAATAGCATCTTGATCTGGGGACACTATTGCTTTTCAGCACTTAAAACTCCTGAAGATGTTCACATAATTCATATCACCTGTCCAGAGAGTGAGCAAAATCCTTTCCTGAAAGCCAAGCTCTTGCTACTTAATTCTGTCAGAGAAGAAACTGCTTTCTTCTATAAGTTTTAAATCATTGACTTAATAATTCACTTTGGGAGATTGTTTAATTTCAGCACATTATAAACAACTTCTTTGAGGAAGCATGACTTGTATTTGTAATTTATTAATTCCACACAGGACTGTGTATTTATTTAACTGCTAGTTCCCAAAAGAGACAAGCTATGATGATAACTTTCAGCATCAGAGATGAGAATAGAGTTTAGTGAAAGGATGTTGCATGCAGGGAGAAGGAATCATAGAATCATAAAAGTTGGAAAAGACCTCTACGATCATTGAGTCCAACCTTTAACCTAACATTAACGTGCTGTCTTTCATACCAGAGAAAACTGAGGTACAGAAGAATTACATTACTTGGTTATGGTCACTTATCACATGGTAGAGGCAAGAAGAGATGACAAATGTTCTGACTTTAAGACTTATGACTTAATCATGGGAAAATAACAGTCTTTTGAAGGACAATAGTGTGTGTATGCGCCATCAGCAATGTGTATCACATGAATAGTGTCTCCTAGAAATTTCAAAGTATAGGGACTATATTGAAAGCCGATATTTTAGCCATAATAAATTGATTAACTTTCTTACTAAATGAAGACAATTTTTTTTCTTCTTGTTCAATATCCTGCTCTCAAGTGTACTGCTCGATTCCCAATTCAGCAAGAAACAGACAACACATATTTCTTTCCTGCAGTTCATCTATACTTACAGTATATTCTGTTTATCTACAGGCACATTTTCATTGCCCATTCCCTTGTAAACTTTGATTTATATTATTCTTATAGTTCTGTTCAAAAAATCCCATTTTTAGTAAACTCATACTTGGACAATTCTGTCACATTAATAATTAAAACTTTGGTTCACCCAGTGTCAACAAGAATGACACAGTATTTATCTTTTCCCAGAACAACAACTATGTCTTTGCAATAACTAAGACAATGAGAAAGTCTTTAATTTTCCATATACATGTAGTCAGTCCCCATCTTTGCTTGCCAGTTAAGACGCCAATTTAAAACTCTTTCTGTTGAAATATACTAAATTTTCACTTTCTAATATGCCCTCTGGATTACTCTAATTCATACTCTAATAGACTCTCTATCTCAACAGCCAGAGTTCAGCCTGGGGTTAATAGGAACAGACTTTTAGCTCATAAGGACTATTTTTGTCATATGTTGCCAAAGATACCTTCTTTTCAATGTCATATTGATTTCAAGGGTACCTTTCTCAATTCATCCCCCTCCTAGCAGATCTTAATCTCCAGTCAAAGAGCTAAATTTCATCTACACATATTGCTTTTCTTTACTATCCAAACAACTCAGTGACTACTAACACCAGTTTTTCCATATTGGACTGCCTACGAGCAGGAATTAATTTGTTGTAATTCAGGAATTGTTGCAGAATCACTACAAAATGCTGTTGAAAAGATTAATTCATTTTCCCTGTATTTATAGTTGGTATGACCTCTGCTGACTAGAGCACTTTAATTCACTGCAGTGCATACATGCTGAACTTTTATTTCAGCTTCTTCCAGCCACCAGTTTACCACCATCTAAACATGTTTTGAAACCTAACTGTCATAGAAGCACCACACTCCTGTGCTTGCCATCCTTTCCAGGCCTGAGAGAAAAGTTATATATGGCTTTTGTTTTATTTTGGACAGTTACAGTAGAAGATACAGGGACAGAGCCTGGCCTCTGGTCTATCCACAAGGAGTAGCTAGGCATGTGCCTTGTTTCTGATGATCTAACAGTGACCCTGTCCCCCTTATCCAATAATTACCACTCCAGTGGAAACTACAGATGGAGCTGGAGCACTCAAAGAGAAAATGGTATCTTAGGGAATAACTAGCCATCACAAACTTGGCACCTTTTTTTTTCTTTTAGGGTACTTAGTCACAATATCTGGCTCAGTTACTTATAACTTCCATGTTCCCATAGAAATCTGGGATATAGAAAGAGAAACACATCATCTCCCCCTCCAGGTAGCTGTAAACAGAGCTCACCAGACAAGTATGAACAGTTTCCACTTGCATTCTTCATGAAGATTAATAGATTCAAAAGCCAGATGGGAACAACGTTATCATGCACTCTGGTCTTCCACCTAACACTTGGGCTTTCCCTGAATTCATCCTGGTGTCAAATTTAATTGCTGTGATTTGATTATATTTTTTAAATTTCCAGTGACTAAGAATAAGGCAAAAACCTGTGTGGGTTGTTCCAATGGTAAATTGACTTCTCAGTTAAATGCATTGTCTGAATTTTTCTTTTTTCAAATTTCATGTGCTGGATTTTATTATAAAGTAAGGTCACCCCTCTAGCCCCAATATTGTTATTCTTATCTTCTACCATTATAAGCCTGGAAGAAATGTTGTCATATATTCTGTTCCCAAATCAGAAATCAATCACATTTTAAAAATGCCTGCCATTTCTTATTGCTTATATAGATACATTCTTTGAAAACTGGTTTGGCTTTTCACAGAAAATTGCTAAGCAGAAATCTATAAGCACGCTTCCTCGGGGCCAGTCTGTATTTCATATTCATACAAGTTCACAAAACAAGTCCAAAAGAACAACCAACTTTCTGCTTGCCATGTAAGAGTCAGTCAGAACTACAGACCTTTTTCTCCATCAAGGTACTGCAGGGAGAAAATGCAGTGCTTAAAAATAATGTATGACATAAGAATTTTGAATATTATTCTAGCTTTCTAGTATTTCTTTGGTGAAGCAGCAACATGTAAGCGCATTAAAATGGCTGAACATCTATTAGTTTTAGAAAGTGAGGCAAAATGAATCAGCTTTTACAAGGTTAATATGACTCATATTTTTACCTCACACAGCTCAGGAAGCCTTTACTGTAGTGCCCAGGCACAGCACAGGGTCACTTCACATGTTTTCAGCAGATACATGGTCTGCTGTGTTGCCAAGGAAGCACTGTATCTGGAAAGAAATTTTTTTTGGATTTGCTTAATTTTCTCTGGCAATTACAGTACGTTATGGCCACAGTGACGTACCTTCTCATGAGTACATAGTTCACTCACACCATGAGTCTCACGGTGTTCACTCTTTATCTGTAGAGCATCCATCTGTCACAGAAATCCAGATGTCACAGATAAATATTTTGTCTTTAGTGCTCTGTGACTAAATTACTATTCACTGCATAAAGTAAAACTTTTTTATGAGTAATATATTTTCATACAACCATGTTACAATTATCTTTTGAAATTTGGAGGGAGCACTATGTAGTCACCGATGTGAGGAGACATGGTTACTTATCCAATCAGTTGGATAGGAGGTGTCTAGAAGACATTTTGTCCCTCAAAAAGCAATCAGTAAATTACTGAATAACCCACTGCTTTAATCATTTGTGACATGTTTTTGTCACATCATACTCATATCTAGAGGAATAGATGCTCTCACAAATGCAGAACAAAAAGGGAAGGATTGGGCAAAAGCAGCAGCTGGGCTGTGAAGGAGAATTTTATTAAGGGAAACTTGACTGTCTGACATTGCAATAATACAAACAATGATTGCTCTGAGGAAATGACTTTCCATAATCATATTTTCTCATTGTAAGATTATTGTACTATGAAAGTCTCCTTTTCAAGGAGCTGGGCATAGTCTGTTTGGGGTTTCTTTTTCTTTGGGTGTGCAGGGTAGATGTACTAGTAGAAGAACTAGAGCGTACAACAGTCCATCTTCCCACACACTGACCTTAGCAACCATGGCAGATCCTCTTCTGATGTAGCTTTCTAGGCTCAAAATGTTTGCTGGGATTGCGGAATTGAGGAAGGGAATGAACAGCGGAGGATCATATTCCTCCTTATTTTGGTAGTGCAGTGATTAGCACATCTAAGGGTCTTCAAAACCGTATTGTGAATAAGCACTTGTATTTGTCTTTGAAAAAAATACTTTCAGCTAATACTTCAGTAAAGCAAAAGTGAACAAGAAACCAGAACTAATACAAGGATTTCTGCCTGGCTGTGAGAGGGGCTATTTGTCTGTCAGACATCATTATCTCAGGGACCAGGCATGATTATTATAATTTAAGTATTGTCATACACCCTCCAAATGGCATTTTTCCTTAGTTGTAACTTTTGAATAATAAGGCAGGAGGGAAGACAGCTGGAACACCTCAGAAGGAAGCCAGAGGCACAATCTGATCAACAAGATTATAGCTATAGCAGATGCTGTATTTGTCAACCCATATCATATCTATAGCAGTAATCTCTGTCGCTTTACCTGAAGCAACAGAACATAAACAAATCAATATTGTTCAGTCACCAGGGCTGAAGTTGGCTAGTAACAATGATGGAAAAATCCAAAACATTTATAACAAAGCCAACATTACCAGATTTGAGAATTTATTCTCTTTGAGGCTGTGAACACACTTCAACCAAAGGAATTGAATCTTTTTTGGTTGTTTTTTGGCAGTTTGGTTGGGAGGAGATGTCATTTGTTTTGGTTTTGAGAGTTTTGGGTTTGGGTTGGTGGGGTTTTTTATATAGCCAGGGCATAGTCAAGTCTCCTGGTTGACAGCTTCTAGAAATTATGCTTGTATTTCATAATAAAATAGGAAAAACTAATATTACCTAAATTTAACATCATCAGTAGTTAAAAATATATTGTCTCACTTTTTGCACAGTAATAACCCACCATCTTTCTCATGTCCTTGATTTTATTTTTTACAGAATGTCTTCATTTCACCAGAATCACCAAAGTAATATTTTTAGCCTGTGAATTTTTCTTAGCCTTCACATCTGTAAAAAGGCTTAATTGTTATTGGTCTGCTCTGAATGCAATCCTACTACTGTTGGAGGACTCTCCATAATATTTAAACTTTCCTTAATGCATCAGTTGAAAATATTCTTATCTGTAAGTTTTATTACATTTCTCCCTGTAGTCTTTATTACTTCAGGTTGTTTAATGTGTTTTCATAAAAGTTCAGGAAACCTAAAGGGCAAGTCTGAGAAAAAATATATTCCAAACTTAAAAGTTCAATTTTTTTTAGTTTTACCTACCTCTACTTTTGTTACATGATTAAATTTTTCAAAATTTGGACTCCATGCAGTCATTTGCAAAGTTGTACAAAATTCAGTCATGCTTCTATAGTAATTTGTGTAAATCAAAGTAGACATGTAAAAATAAATGGCAAAGCTGGTTTTGCATATGTTTAGTTCACAATATCAATTCTTTACTAATGGTTTTTACATCTGAAGTGCCCAGAGTATAATTTAGTATAATTAGCAGGGACCAAGCAATTCTGAAAGGTTTAAAATTCTCTTGCCGGAAAAACTGATGAACATCTGTCCAAAAGAACAAAAATAATTTCTAAGACAAATAATTTCAGAGACACCATGCCCTAGAGTTTTCAAATTTAAAGTATTATGTTTCTTATCTTTTGTGTAAAGGCATGCATCGCATATCATAGAATCACAGAATGGTTTGAGTTGGATGGGACCTTAAAGATCCTCTAGTCCCTACCCTCCCGTATAGTATGTCTTGTCCTCTTCCATGAACATAATTTCTTTAAATATTATAAAACCTAGATGGGTATTTGAGGAGTTTGATTTTTACCTTTTCTTGATGTGAAAAGAGACGTGCACATTCAAAGCAAGCTACATTTTACACTGAGTACACCAAAAGAGTAAATGAAATAGTAAAATTCTCCGCAGTGGCACACAAAAATCTGCCTCCCCTTCAGACAGCTCTAGTCTCAACATAATTGCTGTCCTGCTACAAAATGTTACATTCACACTGAAAAAGCATAATTTGCAAACACATATAGGCATAATCGCAGAGATAGCAAGCACATTCTAAGAGTATGTATAAGATGATGTGCCTGAAGAAATATGTGAAAACAGAGGAAGCTTTTTTTTCAAAACTTTAACAGTGACACATCAGTTGCCCCCTACTGATGAGTTGCCCTCTGCTCTTAAGTAATAAATGCATTTGGCTTTCTCTCACCAATAGCAAACTGAATTAAAAACTCAGTCATTACATTTAGATCTACAGAAGGAAACTTCAGTGACATCCAGAAGCATGTCTGGTTTTGTACACTGGTGCTCTTCAACAAAAATGTTCAGTAGCCACAATTATGGTTAAAATGGGGCCCCCAAATGATTCCTGAAATGAAACAATTTCTTTTGCTTGGCAAAACTGTTTGGAGAACATAGTCAGACCAGAGCCACATTTCTCCAAAAGCCTATACTAAAACAGCTTATATTGTACAACTGTAAGTGATGACACCAAGGGGGAAGTAAGCTTCTAGTATGTGCTCTGCACACGGTACCCATATTCCACAATGTGCCCATGAGCCTAACCTTACTGTGATCCTTACTCCCTCATACTGCAGTTTTTGAAAGAGGCGACAAACTACATCACTATGGAAACAAACTCTTGCCAGATTCTTCACCAGATAACAAAATAATATGGTATCTGTCTCCTAATCTATAAAATACTGAAAGTGTGAATGGTGTGCCTTCACATGCTGTTAAAGCACATTCACTGGTAGCACTACCAATAAGCCAAGTGTAATGCAAATACAAAGAGAGAGCTATGTGACAGACACAGCTCAGCCACAGGCAAAGTACACTGGGAAAAAAGGGAGATCATGTACAATATATGTGTCTCTCCAATTTTTTTTCATTTGTTTTAGTTAAATTACTTTTATTATGAACATAGTATTTATAGTTACATTAAAAATTCTTTCTTCAGAGGGATTTGAGTTATAAAAGATTATGTTTATACAAGGTTTCCATTTTTGCATTTATAATGACCTTTAATTTTAAATAGTTACAACAAACTACTCTAACTCTCATTATTACACAGGTCATTCCTTTTCCCTACATCATTCTTTATTATCAGCTACACTAAGCTAATGTATTAATAAATTTTCATCTGCAGCTGTGGTATGCAAGGGATTAATATTTAAGTCATTATGCTATTTTTCCTCATCAAGCCTTTAAATTGGAGTGAGTACATGTAAAATTCCTCCAGGTTTTACAAGTTTAGTTCCAAGGCGAGGTCATAACACTGAAGCCTATCTCTCAGATAAAAAATAGCACTTGCACAGGCTAGATTCAAGGACCCTGGAAATTTTTGGAAGATCGGTTTTTTATTTGATTACAAGCAAATTTTCCCCTCTAATTTTTTATATCCCACTTTTCAAATATACTTCATTTCAAGAATCTTCATTGCAATGGAGGAATTGTTGGCAAATGAAGAAAGCTGTAAATCATACAACCATAACGAAAGCTGAAAGCCATGTTAAAATTCACTGTGTTTCTCTGCAGGAATTTGTATCAAGGATATAAGTAACGTAAGTTTGCACCTGTCTGAAAAATTAGTCTCTGCTGTACACCCATCCATTTATACAGGGAAACAGAGTGGTGTTTAAGTAATGCAGAGGGATTCCTCAACTGCTCAGGACTGAAAATGAATACAAATGCAAATGAATTAATTCAGTTCACAAAAATGAAGCCAAGAACTGCATAATTTCAGATTATAATTTTGTCAGAACAGCAGAACTAACCCCTGTTCTGAAGTGAAAAAATAATAAAATAAAAATGTAGTGGAGCATGGTGAGTCCTTGATAACGCACCTAAAAACAAAACACCTGACATAAGCAATATGACTCACATTAATACTAGCTCAAGGTCTCATGAGAATAAATCTACTCCATTACTGTAATACATGTAAGTCCCTAAAAGGTCTTTTAACCAGACACTGATTGAGCTTGACTTTTCTTATTTAGGAGAGGATCACTAATTCAGCATTATGGAAATAAAGGAATATAGAGGAAGACCCATGAGGCAGTCTCATGAAAGCTGTATTGTTGTAAAGTCCTCTTTGTGTTTTGAACTTTCAGCAGCCCATGATTTTTTCATACATTTCTCACCTTTTTATTCCCCTTCATTTTATTTCTGCCACATTTCACCCTTTTTTGCTTCTCCTGCTTGCAGTTATACAGTAATCTGATAGGAGACAGTTCTGCGTGGCAGGAACCCAAATTACACAGGAGTTAGTTTCAGCTGCGGCGTAACATCATTCCACAGATTTCAGAAACCTTAAAAAAATCATTATTATTAATAGCACAACAACACCAAAACATGTTGATTAATAAACAAAGAATGACTTCAAGTACAAATAACTCAAAATTAAAAAACACAGCAGAGAAGTAAAAGTCAGAGGCACTATTAGAAGGTGTAAAACTGCACCACAGCATCTTGCATAGCAATCAGACTGGTAAATATGCTAGCTGTCTCTAGCAAAGGAACACTTTATATTGGGGAGGACGAAAACACTCTCTGTCTGCACTATTCATCTAGCCAGCATTATGGATTGCCATTGAGCCTTTTCGTGAGTCTCAGTTTATGTCCTGAAGTGTGATCTTTGATTTTCCTTATTTTATTTTGAATAATATTGCTGATTAAAAAAATCTGCCACTTTTGCACATCCAGTCCAAGTATTACTTTGATGATCTCCAGTGGAAACATAGTCCAGATCCATATTATGCACTATGTGAAAAAAACTATGCTTTGTAAGATGATGTATTATCTACATATATATTCACAATTTGGAAATTTATCCCTTGGACACATTTCACAGATATGGTTAAATTAAATGCATTAGAACTCTTCTCACCTCCTCTTCCTGAAACCAAAGTTTTTCAAGACAACTTCTATTTCAAATTCTGGACAGCTTCAAAGAGCTATCCTTAAAAAAAAAAAAAAAGCCTCTCTGATATACATTTTCTCCCTCACTCACTATATACGCATAATTACACACTTCATCTGATATACCTTGAGATATTAAAATACAGGACATTTATGGCCTACAAGGAATGCAGGGTGACAATCCTGAGAAAAACCATCTCTTTTTTCTGCCCGAGGTCACAGATAACACTAAGACACTCTTAACTGAGGTCTGTAAAAGCCTGCTGAACCATCCCTATTTGCTTTTGTCAGGCAGATCTGCAATGGTAATTATTGCATTCCATAATTTCTGTGCAAATTAGACATAGGGCTTCAGGTTGTTAGCTGAAAAAGGCTGCAATTCTCTTGCATTTGTGAATTCCTGTGGCAGGAGTCATCCTCAGTACCCAGGGAGAAACCAGTGTCTCCCAGGTTCTGTCGTTTTTGCACTTACACAGTAGGGCAAACCTTGATCTTTTTCTCTCGTCTGCTTTTTTGGTTGCATAACTTTGTTTCTAGAAATTAAGAAATAAATTCCCACTGAGTACCAACATTTCTTACACATTTAGAGGAGATAAATTATATCTTAACATCTTTTTATGCAACTCATCTTTCTTTAAGTTGTAAAAGTCTGGAAATGTAGCCTGGCTTTTCTAACACTTGAACTATGTAAACAAGATGCTATTTCCACTTGGAGAAATAACAGTGTCTTTGTGTCAGTAAGAGAGGCGTATAATAAAACATATTTTGAGGAATGGAATATTAATGGTTTTGTGCTAGATGTAATTTTTAAGAAGACAGCCATATCTGGAGGCAGTCTCTAGCACTTCTATTCCAATCTGTTGAAAGTGTGTTCATAATTCAAAAAAATGATTATAACATTGCATAAATGTTCTTCCCATTTACCCCAAAGCAAAGAAGTCTGAGACATTCAGAGGCCACACTGCTCTCCTTCAGCATGACAGAAAGTCGTGTCAGTCACTTGAGTGAAATGTACCTACAACAAACATCCATAAAAAATTAATGACAGCATCTGTTTCCTCTTGTGTGATTGATGGTCTCTAGAGTTTCCTCCCATTCTCCATCCAAGAAAGCCAGTTATATTCCCTGGTTTGCCCTGCAGGACAACAAATGTATTGGACCTGGAATGCCCTGAATGCAAGCTGCAAATCCAAAGCGCTGTACTTGCTTCTGACTAGCAGAGTGACCCTTCGTCATGAGCACAGTGAGAGTCATATGTCCAGCTTATCACACCAGCTGAGGAAGATCCACACCTAACATGGGCAGAAACAGCAACTCGCACTTCTCAAATGTTGAAGGGAGTCTCATCTGGAAGGTGTTGGTCTTGTAACGTTACTAGAAATGTCCTTTGACTTAGAGATTTGCCAAAACTGACAATGAAAACAAACAAAGGAAAGAAGCAACATCTCTTCAGTTTTGTCCAATCCATTCTTTCTAGAGGGTAGAAGAGGAAATAGGAACCAAACAAAACTGTAATGTTCCTACAGTATGACAAAACGGGAACCTTCCTAAACAATTCTTTGCTGGTAATGTTTAAGGGCACACCACTTCTTACAATTAGGAATCCTGCAAGTTGTTTTAATGAGAAAATTAAATAAAACCAGCTTCTGTTACGTTTTAGTGGAGTACTCCTTCCAGCTGGAAGAGAAATAACATACTGGTAAAGCATCTGATTTCCAGTATTGTTCTCTTACCTTAAAGGAAAAAAAAATTCTTCTAAACTCTGACTTCTGTCCCTTGGTCCAAACAAAGAATACTTGTTATTTTCAACTAATTAGTCAGCTTTCCTGTGAATGTACCTAAATGGGTACTAAGGACACCTTGGGCTTTGTGTCACCTGGGAAAAATATTTCTATTATGCTGCAGTTTTAAAAGAGACACTAAGGCCACAGGTTTTGGAACTGAATACCTACAGCTTGACATCTGAAATACATTCTCCAGACTTCTGAACAATTAGCATTCATATTGAATGCAGAGGGAGTACAGCACCTCTTACGTCCAGCTCACTTTTAGACACTTTCACTATCTAGCATTAGATAACTAATCTAAATGCAGTTTCAGAGGTAGTGAGTAAGCAGAGAATCTCATGCTCATGCTCTGTAGTTTTCTTAAACAGTCTGAGATGTCTTGAAGCATAATAAGTTTCACTATTTAAAACATAAATAATAAGAAAAACTCACTATACCATCAGTTCTGCACCCTAATGTATAGAAACTTGTATCATTTCAGAAGCTTTCTGCTTCCTGGAGGCAGCAGAAGAGCCTCCTTGTGTCAGCTGGTATGCTCAGTTTCCTACAAGTTTAGTCGGATGTTACCTAAACTGTCTCTGCTATGACAATATTGCAGGTTCTCCCTAAATTGCTTAGGTCTCCATCCTATGCAGTAAATCAGTCATCTCTTCTGTCCCTTACTCCACACAGAAACACTTCCAGTTTCTTCTCGGGTCCCCAGAGTTTTGGGAGCAAGAACCAGAAAACCTGCTACTTAGGAAGCCAACCTAAATATAAACCTAATGTGATAGGTAAGTCAACAAATGTAATATCCCAGACAGTCCAATCCTTTTATTTTCTCTAGTTTCCAGAGAGCTTCTTATTCTGAGAAGACATCCATATCAAAAATAGCAAAGGAAAATAAAATAATATACAGGGAACTTCATACTGCACTAGGCAGCCTGGACAGAGATAACCAGAAAAAAATTGGTCACACAAATAGAATTACACACCTTGTGGGGACTTGTCAGGGTCAGGAGGTGATACACTATCCATGCTGTTCACACTTTATATGACCTCTTAAAGAGGAAAATGGGCTGCAAATGTCAAATCAAATGTTCCTTTTCCCCTAAATGCAGGAGACACTTCATAAATTTATCAGTTCTGATCACCTATAGAGAAAATAAAACATATCAGGTCTAAAAAATGAGGGTCAATCTTTCAGACCTGCCATTCGTCAGAAAATAATAGACCTTTCTTCATGTCAAAAATGAGCTTTTCTTGAATCATTATAGATTAACACAGCTTCCAAAAGACGGGGGGACGGTAGGCAGCAGTCAGATGTGCATTGCTAGCAAGGGAAAAAGGTGATGTTTGGTAATTATGTCATGTTCTTATTTTCTGTTCTAGGGGGAAAATGATATTTTGAGGAATAAACTGAATTATTAAAAAGACCATATTGATTCAGCCTGTCAAAAAGACACTGCAATATTCATTTTTCATTAACAGGTTTTTTTAATATACTATGTGATGTATCCTAACAAAGGTGTTTATCAAATCAGCACCAATGTGGGGAATTTTAATAAGGCAAGCCTTTAGTATTGCACAGATTACATCCATTTGTTATCTAGTACCTCAGCCAATTTCAGCCTCATTTCCCAAAACAATCTGCCTCCAGCTGCTATCCAAATTTGTCCCTGTAAAATGTTTTCATGAATCCTGAAAAACTGTGAAAAATAAATGAAAAAATAGTGTTATGCCATAAGGATAGACATGATGAGGACAAAACAAAAAGGCATTTTTGTAGCACACATAAAGTAGGCCTTTCCTTAGGAAAGTCCTCATGCACATATCAATATCTTGCACTTCAACTGTAAGGACATGATCAAATTCCAGTGGCTTCAGTAGGACTTTATAAGCTACTTACAGTTAAAAAATGTTGAAATATTTTTCAGAACACTGCTGGTTTTACTCACCCGCCCCAATGCTTTACCAGAATCAGTGACTCTGAGTGTTGGTAAAGTAAAGATTAAAGTAACTAATATTGGCTAAGGATTTCCATTTTGTCAAATAGAAGCCATGGAAGACAAAATATAAGAAGAAATAGTCTCTGTTTTTTACCCATGAGACACAGGTAGTTGCAACAGCCAGGTTCAAGTGCAGGATTAAGGCCTGCATGTTTTCAGCTGTTAATAATGGTTAATGGTTAATTATGATTAATGCCTTGTCTATCCATCCCTCGTCAAGATGGCTTTATTTGCTGTGAAGGATTATTTCTCTGTCTTTCTTTTACATGCATGCATTTTTACAGAAACTAAGTAAACTAAACTTGGAACATTTCCTATAAGGTTGCTTCCTTTATTCTCAACAAGAAATCCATCAAATTCTTACAAGCCATGGGGCAGTATTGAAACCCAAACCATGTCTTTTTTTATATTTTGAATTTTTTGAGCCAATTAGATACGGGCATAAGAAGCTGAAGAGCTCCAAAAAGACTTCTTCTTTGTTAATTTCAAAAGAAAGTAGAAAAATTTCAAAGATAACAATTTCCAGTCCATTTTGTGTGAATAGTTTTAGACAGCACCTCTGTGGTTGCTGTCCTACCAAACTCAGCTTTTCATAGAGAATTTTGAGAGCCCACAGAGATCAAACTTTTCCTTCAACTCTGAAAATGGCACAGATGACCTCCTATCAAGTTGATTTACTTAAGAAGCAAATGTAGGCTCTCCTCTTAATTTGTCTTTGTTAATGAGGAAACATATAAAACATTGAAATTGAACTCAGGATGACAATTTCCTCTATAATAGAATTTTAGTAATTGCAAATACATGCTGATTGCAGCTGGATATCACCTTGTCTCTCCTTTATGTCACAAAATGACACAGTAAGTTCACATTTCTGCAGGTAGCAAAAGTGTTGATTTTGCAGTTTGTGAGGAAGGGCGAAGGGACAAAAACTGCATGTGAGCAGATAGCTCACAGCATGGATTTCTCCTGCTGGGAAGAATGCCTCTATCTCCACCTAAGGAAAGGCCAACCTACATAACTATTAATCAAGTTGAGCTCACTGACAATACTGGCAAGAGTAAAGGAAAGGACCACTGAATAAGAGTATTAAAAGTGGGGAAAAAAATACTCAAAAAGGTCAGTTTTATGGATGACTGTGCAATGCAGATCTGTTCTTTTTTTTTTTATTTATATGAAGTGTTGGTGTCCTTACTTACATCCTCATATTACTTTTTCCCGTGGGAAAAAGTGCACTCCAGTGCTGATGTTCACACAGCAAGTAGCTATTAAGTACATTGTTTAGTAGTGTTGGTTCAATATGCTGCTCTCCATGCATTGTACTCATGCCCTACTCCGTATATGGAAGCACTCAGCATGAATTTTCCAGAGATAATCCCGTATGTCACTATTTTCGTCATTTTTTGGAGTTTTCAGTTGCAAAACAGTAACAATTGCCTTGCAGGCATAAATCAACTCAATCTCCTAGGGTTTCGTGGTCCGGATTTGCTTTGCAAGGCCATTTTCAGACAAATTTCACAAGATTCCTCCAAATCATCCTATCTCAGGAATTTATTTTTGCATGTGTGGGGGTTTTACCCCAAAAATCCAATCTCCAAGCTCCCCCCACATTTTACCTCAACACCGAAGAGAAGTTTTCAGACAGGCACACCTCAGCATGGGGGAATTATATTACAATTTATTACTGCCACACTAAATACTACAGAAAATAAAGAGCAAATAAATACACAGTATAAATAATAATCCCTACCACCCTTGGGCCCTCCCACATCAGTTTAGGAGAAGTTTTCAGGGCGTTAGTTAAAAGTCTCTCTCTCATTGGGGTATCAGGGAAGGGGTCTTCTTGCACCCCCACCAGCCCTCAGCTCCTGCTGAGGTCTCCTCCCTGAGCTGCAAGGGAAACACTTGCATCATCAGGTCTTCATCACGAAAGTCCAGGGAGTCAGCTTTTGAGTCCTTTCCCCCTGGTTCGTGAAGGTTTTGTCCCAGAGAGTAAGATGTTCACTCTCCCTCTCCAGGTTGCAGGTTTCTCGGTCTCGCTCAGTCTTTTTACCCCAAGTAGTTTTCACCAAAAGTCCTTACCCAAAGAAACCCTGCTGTTTTGTTTTCCTCTCTGTTTTAGCTGCTGCAGCTTCAGCTTCCACTCATCACGGGGGCATTCCTCCCCCCACGCATTCCTCCTTTGGTTTTCGGCTGCCCTTGTCCAAACCTACAAAGGGCACCTCCGAGTCCTTTGGCCCGTCTCCAATTCCTTCAGCCTGGAGTTCTTCCAGCTGCTTCTCCAGACTCTGGACCACCCTGGTCCGTCTCCTGGCTTGGCTCCAGTACCCAGCATGCCCGCCAAGGGAGCTAGCTAGCTCCAATTTCCCTGGCTGGCCTCCAAGTCCACCCCACCGCCTTTCCTGGGCAGTAGGGGGGGAGAACTGGTGAGGAAACTGCCCCAGCCCTGGCTGAACCAAGGCCAAGGAGGCCCAGGGGCCCCCTCGGGTTCGGGGTGCCCAGGCCACCCCTCGTGACTCCAATTCCCTCTCTCTCTGTGCCAACAACTTCCAGCTATTGTAACATCTAATTTCACAAGAGTGAAAAAACAGCTCTGACAGGACCCTCAGTGGAAACTCTCCTGGGACCAACCACCTCTAGCCCTCCCCCCCCGGGGGAGGGCGGCTCAAACCAAGACAGCATGGGAAGTCATTTCTCTGTGTCATTCTTCTCTGAAGTAGCTGTGTACTACTGTTTTGACAGCTTACCCTGAACAGTCACTTAGCTGGAAAGTTTGGGGTCAAACAGCTAACATCTTGCTAAATTATATACCCCAAAGAAATACATGAATGCAGTATGTGGTGTACAAGTAAGGTTGCCTATGTCTTACTGTAAGACTATTTCTTCCAAAGAATGGCTGGCTATGAATAAATGTATCCTCCACAGGACTGTGTCCAATATCTAGGAAAAAAGCTATCATTGCATTCCACTGTACTATATTTGCTTCATTCAATATGAAGTGAAAGTTCTACCATGTGGTCAGCTGGTACACTGTTTTGTCTTTCAGACAAAGTTTGTAATAAACTTTCTCACCCCTGTGGGTCATTAGGAAACCTTTAAAGATATCTTAATTTTATGAATAAACTTTTAAACCTTTTTCTCTGATCCAAAGCTTGCTCCTCTATGGAACTTTACAGAACTTTATTCTTTAAGTGTTAAATGACTTCTTTTGGCGGAGGTGGGGGCAAATTCCTTAAAAAGTATTCAGGTTTAACTATTTTCTCTGAGTCTCTTTTCCATTTAACATGGAACTGAGGATTTTTAATATTGGATTTTTAAATTCTTTTAAAAATCTTTTCCCAGAGTGGTATGAGGAGCTGCTTCTTCATCAACAGAGAAATTAAGATATTCATCTTCTGGAGCAGTACACTATGTATGCTGTTACTCATGAGAAATTGCTTAGAGCTGCCCAAAAATTTTACAAAATCCTTTTCATCAAAATATGATGGTTTGCAAAGACCATAAGGTACACACATTTCAATATACGTTTAAATATCTTCTAGCTGAACTTTTCTAAATTCCTCTTAACAATGTATGACTGATTTGTTTATTAAAAAAAGTTGCTTCAGCTTAAGGTTTTCTGCAAAATATTCTTGCAATTCTGACTTCACTCTGAGGCAGAACAAAAAGATTTTTTTAAACTTCAAAAGGTATCACACAATGGAGCAGTTCTCCCACATTTGTCTCCAATGCCCTATGATCTGGGAAAAAATTCAGACACCCATTCTAAAGAAAGAGCATTTATCCCTTCAAAATACTTTTTGAAAAATATAGACCCAATGAGAAAGAGGTACAAAAGATTTGTTTTGTGTATTAGGCTTCAGAGGATGACAGTGGGACTAAAAACAAACACACAAAGCAAAAAAAAAAGCAGCAATGAAAGCGAGAAAGGAGACATCTCAATACACGGATGAGAAAAGAAAACCAAACAGCTGCAGTGAGCCTGGATCTCCCAGTGCATATTGAAAACTTCCCCTTCAGATAATGACTTGGTATTCATGCTTAGAAAACTATTATTTAAGTAACTTTCAGAAATGTTCTTATGTGACAATGACTTCATTAGATTTGAGCCCTCTGTGGAGTTGTAGAGAACACTCCAGAGTGCATCGGTGATACTGTGACCCTTATAGGAAAAAAAAATTCCCTATCAAAAGCCTCACAAAAGCCAAACTGAGAGCATCCTATCACAATAATTTACCTGGTTGTGTGCAGTGACTGATTCATACAGATTCCTTGGTTTTATTCCTCAGGATATGCATATTAGAGCAATATTAACAACTTAAATATACTTTTTTTTCCTACTTCAGTCCTTTCCAATACCTTAATTTCTGTAGAATTCACATTAAAATAGCCATAAAGTTAGAACTTAGATAACAGATCTTTGCTTTTAACATTAATGTGTGCAATTTTATCTCCATAACTTAAATGATGATATTTTGAGTTAGTCTGTTTCTAATGCCCCACAATTCGCAGTACTATTAGACAGTCAGCAGCTTGTAACACATGCTTATCAGCATTAAAAAAAAAATAAATTGTTGGATTAATTTCTTAAACTTCTGACAAACAGTAACAACAAACAAAATATGACTGGATATTTGTTCAACAGTCATCAAGTTGAGGAAGTTCCCTAACAGAGCAAGAAATTTGTATAGACCAGAAAATTTCAAGATATCTAGAAGACGTGAAACAATATGCAAAAAGGTCACACAGTTTTCACCCTGCTGGGAAGCACCTGAGAACTGTACAGAGAACAAAAGTTTGAGATCCCTCTGATGATGACATTACTGCAGCCACAACAGAAGAGGAAAAACAGCCACAGGTTGAACACAGACCACCAAAGACAGAAATTACTCCAGATCAGAGATGACAGAATATAAAATCAGCAATAAAAGTCTCTTCTTTACCTACCCCATCAACTACCAACTGCCCGCTCCCTCTTTCCCCAAAGACTACACAGGAACTTTTCAGGTGGACATGAGACCTCTCTTTCTGTACTTTACAGCACTAGCACATTACTTGAGTCTTTTACTGTGAGGCCAAATGAGCAGCATGTCAATCTCAGCATGACATACAGGTCAGAAGAATCTTGTACAGTTGTCAGCAAAATGGAAGCAGACATGGACTGACCCCTGGGAATATATAGAGCAAGCACCTGTTAAAAGGAGATGGGCTCATGGATGGCTCATGAGGGGAGGATGATAGGATTAGTAACCTTGCTCTGAACCTTGCTCTCTCAAAAAGAACTGTTTTTCTGATTTGCCATTCATCACATTTTGCCACTGTAGACTCAGCAATAATGTATAAAAGTAGCAACTTTTACTTTATAAATGAGATCAAGTAAATCTGAATTTTAAGGAGTGTACAAGTTTATGCTTTCTGCTTCAACCTTTAGACAGAACATGATAGTGGAGACTGCAGCACTAAAGAGTAAAATTGGATGCAACCACTGTCATTTGCCTACTCTATATCTCATAGCAATGTTTTCCCCAAATCCCATCACTATTTAATTTCTCCTGTTGAATATGCTGATGCCATCTGAATTCTGATTGCTAACCTGTCTGTGTCTCTATGCCAATTATCCACTAATATAAAGGCTCAAATTAGCTCAGATTCACCTGTGATCCTCAGTTCTGCTCAATGAACCTGGTTCCTGAGCCCTGTTGATGTGAGGTGATTGGCATGGGTAGGTGAATGGGCAGAGGACCTGGACAATGACGTTCACAGGAGCAGGGGAGAACAGAAGGTGATACTCCTGGACATGCGTAAGGTTCTTTGGACAGGAAGGGAACTTTTATTTTAATGCATGAATGTGAGTGACCATGCTTTGAGATGTGAGGTAGGGGCCAGAGCTGCAGGTTGAGGGACTGGCACAGCTTAAGCAAAGAGATGTTGTCTGCTTCATTCCTGCATGGGAACTCGAATCCTACCATAATAGTGCTGGAAAAGTACTGTATGTTTTATTTTAATGTATTTTTATAGTTGCCATTTAGTTTGTTCCAGAACTTGACTTGACTTTCCAAGGCAATTCTGCCTTAGCATATGACAGTGCTCCACGTGGGAGTACTTCAGTGTTTTCTGTTGGACTAATACTGCATTTGGTAATGAACTTTGCATGAAATGATGGCGAAGAAAGAATTTAAAACCTTGAAATATTGCACTTTTAGACATGTACAATCATGACATGGAAGAAAAAATTTCATTTTTCAAAATGTATTTTCAGACACCTTTTCCCTGTAAAAATATTCAAACTAGTCTTACTGTTACGCCTAGAGAGTACTGTATGTTTACCATATAGATTTATCACAGTGTAACTAATAACATATTTTCATTTGTCACATGCCACCAATAACTTTCATACCCAATATTATACTTACTGCACAAAATTGTAGTGGTAGCCATGGTGGCTTGATAGTCTATTAAGATTCCTGTTATGAATGAAATTGAATTTCCGTTATATTTTCTACATTAAGCTGTGTTTCACTTTGTTCTTAATGAACTTAATTATTCATTCAAAGCAGTACATATCTTAGGTTTAAAAAAACCTCTATAATAGTAAGAGGTATAATAGGACCTATATAATAGGTCCTATTACTCAAATATATTACATTTTTTAAAACCCTTGATAAGTTTACAATTGTTTTGAAATTGAATCTCACAAACTCACATCCATCACATTGTTTTTTCTCCACCTTCCTTTTTGTTCTTCCCCTACTGCTAAAGTTAAAACAAACAGATAAAACAGTCTAATCTAACAATAGAAATATCTGCTTAGCCAAATTTATGTACCCGATAGTTCATTTAATATGTAAAAGTAAATTTATATTTATGTATACACACACAGAGATATGGGTGCTTGTATATGCAAATACAATTTCATTAGTAATGAATGGCAGGTAAGCTATTTATTCATCATTTAATTTTCTATATTTAAATCAGAACCACATATAACAAAGAAATCTGAATTCAGTTACTGATTTAGTTCCATCCTTGTCCTCTCTTTTGTGTTTGCCTAAATGAAGCCTTCATAGGAACCAGATTTCTGGACTGAAGGAGAAAGAATAGCAGGGAAGAGGGGATGATATCCATGGTTGTCCCACTTACATAAAGAAGATGAATACAGAATCTGGAATTATTATTACCAAAAGAAATTCTGCACTGCCCCCTCCCTTTTACCACTAAACTTCATAAACTCACAGCATGAACTGTTTTAAAAGAGGCTAAAACAGACATTTGGTTATTACAACCTCGCTTATAAAACACAATAAAGCAATAGACAAATGGCATTTAGCTCATCCAGAAAACCTTCCATTTAGGATATATGACCTGTAGTTCCACAAAGAGTCAGAACAATTTCCTCAAAATGAAGTGCTTAATCAACAGAAGAGGAACTAAACATAGAAAAGAAAAGGAATTTAACACAACAAATGGTCTATATGTACTTAATTTATCTAATTTAGTGAGTTTTATAAGCTAAGACAGATCTAGGTGCTTAAAGGACTGTTGCATAAGGTCTCTTCATCAGCCTATTCCCTCAAATCTTACCCTGACACACCTCTGTTTCAACTCCTCTGGGACAGGCTTTCTCCTTAAAATTTCTTTGTTTCAGATTTACAGTCATAATTATTCTCTCCTTTCATATCCCAAGACCATAAGTCAAACCAGTTTACTGCTCCCAGTACATTAGATATAAAATTTTAATGATGTAAAGTCCCACACCAGTAGGTGTTATTTGAAAAGATGTTGAAAATCCAAGGTTTTATGCAAAATTTCAGTAATAGTAGGTATTTCCATGGGTTGTGCAAAATGTTTGAGGATTTTTTAAAAGCAAATAACTAAGCTGATTAGCTTGTTGAGTTTCAATGTTGTTTAATATTTACAAAGTCAGTTTGTAAATTTAAAGAGTCTGGTGTGTGTCTTCTCTGACATTTCCTTTCCAAAACAGGAACCATCTTCATATTATTCATTGTACACTCATAAAGCTGATTCCTCTAGAAGGTATTTTCACAAAACAATCTCATTAAAAGCAGGAGAATATAACCAAAATAATAATTTCCATCATTTCAGTGCCTGTATTGCATTTGAATGGCCAGGTTTTGGTAGCAGGGGGAATACAGGGATGGCTTCTGTGAGAGGCTGCCAGAAGCTTCCCCCATGTCCAGTAGAGTCAATGCCAGCTGACTCCAGGATGGACACACCACAGGTCGAAGTTGAGCCAATCAGGAATAATATTAATGGCTCTGTGACAACATATTCAAGAAGGAAAAAAAAGTTATTGGGCAGATGAAATTGCAGCCAGAGAAGAGCAGGGGGAGAACATGTGAACAACTCTGCAGACACCAAGGTCAGTGGAGAAGGAGGGGGAGGAGGTGCTCCAGCCAGAGATGAGGTTTCCCCACAGCCCCCGGTGCAGACCATGGTGGAGCAGCTGTTCCCCTGCAGCCCATGGAGGTCTACAGGGATGCAGAGATCCACCTGCAGCCTATGGAGGAGACCCATGGCAGAGCAGGCAAATGTGAACACATATTTAGAGAGCTGCAAAAGGCAGTGCTCCAACACAGTTGTTGGAGCAAAGTATTTCTGGTCCTTCCCTGAAGAATTCAGGTCCTGTTGAGAGAGAAATGACAAGTCTGGGGAAGACAGTTCTCTTGGAGATATGCAGAAGGTTGAGGAAACAGCAAGCCTCCTGGGCTTTCCTCCTTGATAACCTATGAATTACTATTTTCAGGAATTGTAATAACGTCTAATATTTTGATGAATACCGAAGAACACAACAGAGATTTCTATGCCCGCCTTCCATTAGAAAAAGTTACCAGTTGTGGGAAGTTTTCCTTTTGCAGTCTTTCGAGAGAGTCAGAAAGAATTTTTCTTTCACCATGAAACTGATACTGGACCAGACTTTTCCAGGAAATGATCCATCCAGACCTTTTAACTAACAGAAGCATCATTTCATTTCTTTTCACTATGTGAAATATCTCTGTGCTGAAACTAGGTAGCATCTCATGCATTTAATAGTAAATAACTATTTTACTTAACTAACAGTAAATTCCCTTCCCTTCTTTGATAACTCAAGTTTCAATGTGAAATTTCTCTTTCACTTCGTAGTGCACTTGATAGTTTACTGAGTTTTGTAGTCTGCACATACACTTGAAACCTAACCTCAGTGAGACACATTTTCCATAGTCTGTTGTTGTCTTCTGATTGACACCAAATACAATGGTCATTTACAGACTTAGGATAAAAACAGATTAAATGGATTTCCCCTCAGCATCTTTCTCCTAAGCTATATGTGATGTTGATTCTGGTGACTGTTACTGCATCCATCTTTACACCAAGGTGAAATTAGCCACCTTGGTTGTATTCTGGAGTCACCTGGTGGTTCTCAGCACTCCACAGATATTCAGGGTTACAGACCTGGGGCTTCTTTCACTGGTTTCCAAGATTGTATTATATAGATTGGATTAAATGATTTGTTGAAAAATAATGAAAAGCTGCTGAAGAATAGAGGTCAGACCAGATGGGCACATACATTTCCCTGATGGTTCAGATAAACACGTATAAAGAATTGTCTGAACGAAAGAGATAAAAAATAGGAGTAGCACCTTTATAGACAGGTGTCTCATCCTGAAGGGAAAGTAACAATTGAGTGGAAACATTAAGTACAGAGAAACAAATTGCTGCTACAGTGTCTATTTGTCATATTTACTGTGGGACTGTCTCAAGCACTTCTAGCAGAAGCCAACAGGCTGTCTTTTCATTCATAATTCATACTGTTTGCAACACAATGATTCTTTGTCATAATGAAGACAAAGATATCACATCTCTGTACCATCTTTCATCTGGGTGAATCACAAATCACTTAAATTTCATAGTACTTACACATATTGCCCTTAGAAATTTTTTTTTACCGGCCACTGAAATTGGACCATTACTTTTTATTATGCCAAGAGAAAACCAGAACAGACAGAAAAGCCAGTTAATAACTCCTTGATACAAATCTCTCTTCTTCCTCTTCTCTACGATAGAGTAACTGAATTGTGAAGTCCCTTCTTTTTTGTAAATAATTTCTGCAGTTCAGCAAAGTAAGCATTTTCTTGGGGAGTCTTCTGTTGTAAATATTCAGCCATGACTGCGGTGTATACATGGTGGCAGAAAATAAAATATGCAAATATTTCTGTCTTTTCCCTCACTATATATCAAATACCAGTCTTCTAGAATAACTTAAAACAAACTGCAGTAAATCTGTGATGATATTCTTGTGCTTGGGAGGCTAGAAGCTAGATCTTTGACTCCTACATTTTTGGAATATCTATAAATATTAATTTTCCATTTTTTTCACATAAATTCAAAAGTTGCTTTACATCTTGCACCTTACTGAAAAAAAAGAGGCTTGAAGCACACAAGCTTACCATTTTTTTCTGACTTTTATTAATAGGCTAAGTGTTTACATTTTCTTTTCCAGTGGTGTTTTCCTTAAAGCTACATTTTCAATCTTTAAGCTTACTTTTTTAAAATAAGTCCAAAACTATGTAGATTTATTTTTTTTATGCTATTCTACCTACCTAAAAAAATTATACTCATGCCAAAATAGCAGCCAAAGGCAAGTAGCATCGTTAACCTTTGTAAGATGCTTTGTTTCATTATATTCCTGTATGACAGTTCACTATTGTACCCCTGAATGAAGAGGGAGCTTATTTCACAAATCACTAAAAAATACCTTTCAGATGGTTACCACCAAGTACAATTATCCTAGGCGTCTCTTGGATTCTTTGCCAGTATTAAAATCATAAAAGATCACACTGAACCTGGCTTCTGTCATGACAGCAAGTACTGCAAAAGATCTTAGCATCTAATATGAGATATGTGTAGCTGCTAAACCAGGTTTTACTTATTGGGATTGTAATAATCCAGGAAAAATACAGTCCAAACCAGTTTGCACACAGTGTTGAAGCAAAATCATATGTTTCATCTTTGATAATTGACTACAGCAGGATTAACAAAAGTCTAGCAAAAATAATCAGCTTCTAACCTCACAAACCATCACAGGTAAACTACAACACTCCATTGTTACATTATAGCATGAATTTACAGCTACTTCTAAACCTACAGGGCTAAAGTTACTCCCAATTTAACTGCAATAAATTCTGTAGAATTGGATGGAAACTGAGACAAATTAACTTAAATGAAAAGGAAAACTATTTCAATTATTATTGAATAAAAGTATTTCTTACTTTTAACCTCACCTGGAAATGGTGTTTCAGGAGGCATTTTTCTTCTTCCTTTTGGATGAAAACATAATGTCACAGAAGGAGGTTGTTCCAATAGTGGTTGCAGAGAGTTCAATTTGGGGAATCCAGAAAACAAATTTAATTTCTCCTTCCAACAAAATGTAGTTTTATATAAAATTTGATCTCTTGAAATTGATTCACTTTAAAATAAACAATATACTTGTTTTATGTTATCATACCAAAAAAAAAAAAAAGTGTTGTTAAAACCTGAGAGTGATCAAACAAACTTAATCATCAAGATCCTTTTTCTTGATGGAATGTTGCAAACAAGGNTTGTTCCAATAGTGGTTGCAGAGAGTTCAATTTGGGGAATCCAGAAAACAAATTTCATTTCTCCTTCCAACAAAACATAGTTTTATATAAAATTTTCCCATCCTTTAACAGACAAGCTCCCACAAATATGTATACTTGTTTTAATTTATTTGCCAAAAAAAAAAAAAAAGTCCTGTTAAAACCTGAGAGTGATCAAACAAACTTAATCATCAAGATCCTTTTTCTTGATGGAATGTTGCAAACAAGGACTTAACAACATGGGGTCACTGAGGAAAATTAATCCAAATTTTCTAAAGGTTCTCTTTCATAGCATAACTAACAGAATACCTAGTTTGGTGCCTTTTCAGGTGATAAGATGCCTAAGAAAAGACACTCTGAAAGGACATACAGTTGCAACAGGTTTCAGAGTAAATGGCTCTGCATTGTCACAAATTATGAACTTTAAAAATAAAAGAAAAATAATCATCTATTAAATGAGAAAAGCCAGGTGGCAAGTGTGAACATCATCTCATCATGCTGTGAATGCACTGAGGAAATGGGAGGTGAAAGAAATGTTTCATCCTATAAAGAACTAGAATGAAGAAATGAAAGTTATCCAAAGCATAACAAAGTAGTTGTCCATAATTATTATAAGGCAGAAGACAGAAAGTCAAAACCACAATGAGAGGTTTTTTCCAACCAGAATTAATGAAAATGGAATAAGAATAATTAATTTTATCATTAAGAAAAGGTGGTAATTGAGAGCAGGATGCTTCACCAATGAAAGCTTCTCCAGGTATTCAGAAATTAAAACATAGTAGGTAATGGCTACATTACATTACATTACCAAATGTACTGTCTGCACATAACGTAACAATTCAAAAGAGAAGATACAAAAGGGAAATTAGAAGCCCAGCCTTTGGTTTACCAGAACTGTCTTGTAGGACTATTTGTAAGTTTGCATAGTAAAAAAATGAATCAATATGAGCGGAATCGTTGACCAAACAAGGACTCCTTTAGCAAAACATTAAGGTTCAATTAACAAGTTTTGATCACCTCACTTGTGATGGCCCAATAAGTACTTCAGATTAGAGTTCTCCATTTATTATATTGATGTCATTTATAGAAAGAATAAACAAAAATTTCACAGTAAGCTAAAACTTACAGCAAAGTAGCTGCAAAACAAAAAGTATTACCCAAAAGCCCTTAGTGCAATACAACTATTTATTTAAAAAAGAAAAAAATAATAGAAGCTGAATTTCTTTATAGAGTGCTTCCACTGCAATGCAGTTGTGATTTTTTTTTTCCCAGACTATAAACATTAACTTCAGTCACGCCTTTAACTCTATTATCCAAAGGGAAATAACATGGATGTCTAACACTAAGATGCTTAAGGTGAGATTCTTTTTGAACACTGAAGCTATATACTGCTTAGCTAGCAAGGAAGTTAAATGCTAGATTCAGTACCACCCTCAAGTAACGGGCTAAGGATTTTATTATGTGAGAAATAGAAACACATATGTTTCTCTAATTCAGGTTAATAAGAGTTGTGAATGTGAAATAGAAATTTGGATCTAGGCTGCATCTAATTGCATATCACCTATCAATTCAGAAGGCCATGGGCTGAATTAAAGACAAAATATAGTCCATGAATTTTATTAGTGTACAACCACCAGGATGTCAATAGACAAGAACAGTGATGGATCTTTGTGGCTCCATCCACACCATTGTGTAAAACCAGTCCCAGGTCAAAAGAAGTGCCTGAGACAATTGTTTATATGTTGATGTGCCCTCAGGACTGGTATCTCCAAAGCAAAAATTCCAGACTCATTCACTATCTAGAGTAACCTCCAGTGCACAACTATTAGTAGCATTAGGGTGTGACATGCAAGACAACCTCCAACTCTTCCATCCACTTTTGTGTGGATAACCTTTCGAGAAGGTAAAATATCATCTGTCCTACAAATCACTGCAGGCTCCCTACCACAGGCTCCCTACCACAGACATTACTGGCACCAGGGAGCAGTTAAACCCTTATCAAGCAGAAAGAAAGAGTAATGTTCCCCTAGGGTTATACCATCAGATTATATGATTTCAATATGATAAACCTTTAGGATTGGCTAAATTAAGTCTGGCAAACCTGAACACACAGTGGACCATCATAAATCTTTGCCTCCTTGGACAAAGAGACAAAGTTGGGAAACTGGTAAAATGATGATCATTCTACTGCTCAGAAGTGCATTACTTGTATTCTCACTCCCTGTTCACACCCTGCCCCTGCAGTCCAAATGATTGTATGACATGCAGTGGCTGTGAGTCCACATCTGGAATGTGTTTATTTCCACCATTTGCATAACAGTCCCTGATACAGTGCAGAAGTCTCTTTCTCCTTTCCCAAACATTTTAAAGGGCAGAAAAACTACAAAAGAAGTGAATGATGAACATGATGACAAGTGTTTCTTTCTGTCTTTCACTGTCCTGCATTTTTCTGGGGATTAGATAGAACTGGTGATTGATGCTTCGATGACTTCATTAAAAATAATGTAAAGGGCACCTAGAGAAAAGGGATAGATGATTTTTTTTTTATGAACAATAAACATGTAATAAGAAAAATTGGTCATCAGAGACTGTTGTTTCTCCTTTCTCTGCTAATTGCTGCTTAAAGAAATAAAGTTTCAAAATCTTATTTTTCGGTCATTTAAATGTCAAGAAAAATTATGCAGAAAATAAAAGCCAGAGGCAGTGTAACATCTAGACAAATTACTAGTGGGTTTTGGAGGCTGCAGAAATTCCATTTAGGAAAATCCCTTCTGGTGAAGCAGTCTCTTAAGACCATCTCAAGAGAATGCAACTTAATTAACTCTAATGCCAACAAACTCTCAGAAAACCTCCAGAAGTCCACTAAAGGCAAAACCCAGAAACAGGTCTTTGGAAAACATCTATATCCTTCTCTCATTTTTCAGTCATTTTCTGAAGGACTGTTAAAACAAAACAGGTAGCAAGACTCATGGAACTGATTTTTGACTTTTTGAGAGAATAAACAGCCAGAATCAAAGCTGGGTGCACCCACATACTGATGTCTGGGTTCATTCTCAGGCAAGCAATTTACAACATTATGTCTCTGCTTCCTCCTCTATGTTATGCTTGAGTTACCTAGGTCTCACTGAAAATAGAATCAGCCTTATTTTGGTTTTAATTCCTTGATTAAGTACAAATAAAGATAAAAGGTTCAACCAGAGGTGCTACATATTTCTGGAAATTGACAAAAATTACATATCAGATGTAAGACAAGACGAACTCTAGTTGAAAAGAGACTCAAGCACTTATTACTATTTTATGCCTATTTTGCATCTTAAGGTTGGATTTATTATCTTCATTATTGCATTAGTTCCTTTATTTTCTCAAGTCCCCTAGGGATAATTGTGAGTCACACTGGTTTGCAATGCTAAAATAAGATTTTATCCAATGTAATGTGATGAAAAAACATTGTTTTCAACAAAGTTATATTAGTTTATTTCAACTAGGGAACTAGATTTGCAACCTCAGTTGCTCTTTTATACTTTTGTAAGTTACATGAAACAAAACTGGGCCCACATGAAGAGTTGGTTGGTTTGTTTGTTTTTCTCTCTTGGTAGGACAAGATTTTTTTGACAGCTAGATCAACAAAGAGATTTAAGTACCTTAAGTGAGGGGTAGAATTTATATGTCCAAAAAATATGTCCAAAATTTATATGTTTGGACATTTATATGTCCAAAACAACCACTCTTAGTTAAGAGTTGCTTAATCCTAGAATTACTTATGAGCCTACCAGTAAACGGTTGTAAAAAACTTAATGCCCACCCCTTCCTCATAGTAAAAAATTCACACAAGCCATTTTCTTAGTCTCTACTTCCTCCAAACCATAGTTTAGTATTTGAGGAAAAGGGGTTCTGGTCTACAAAGTGTTTGAGTATCAAATCACTTCTCAGGAAGCCAGCTAAAGTGAGAGAGAAGGCATTTCCCTTTATTTGTAAAGTTAGAGCTAAGCGACTCAGCCTCATGATTAGTAGTACTCCCATGCAGAAAATATGTCCTTGGGTCTAGATCCACTAAATGTTTCCTAAGCAAAAGAAACAGCTTTAAAGAGCCATATCTACACCTTCATCTTGCTCAGCGATTGGGTTCCAGCCCAGTCTCTGCTCTGTTCAAATCTTTAATTTAGTCTTTTATTGTATCCATGTTTAGTAGCCTAACTCAGCAGTTACCAAAGGATCTTGGATATTTATTTTAGAAATGTGGACTCTCAACACCTCAAGTTAAAGATTACAAAGCAGAGACTAAATGTCCTCAATGCATTTAGCTTTTCTAGAGAAACTAACCTAGAAAGACTTTAAAAGCTGCTAAAGGACTTCACGGAATTCATATCCTAAATACAAGACTGTGATCTTCAAACCAGGCTTCAGAATACTTAAGGGGTTTACATAGATTTGGCACTATGCATCACGTGAAACTCCTGTGCAAGAAGCAAATGACGTGGGCTGAACAGTGAGGTGGTGAGACATCAGTGCTTCTGTCAGTCATCAGCTACACAGTGCAGACCCAAATAGCTACTGGACTTAGTAACTGAAGTCTGGGTTACACCACATACTGATAGGAACTGGAAGTAAGATTGTTTAGCCACTTTCATTGAAAATGCTGCTCCGTTTGGCATGAAATCCCACTCTCCCCACAACACTTTTAAGGTCCTTTCTCAATCCCGGGGTATTCCACTGGGACATGAAGCCAAGAATACAAGAGAAAATAGCCAGACAGAGACCAAATGGTGGTGAAATCTGCTTCCAGGTGAGTTTTTAATACAATACGTAATACATTTAAAGAATGGAAAACAGAGTTCCCAGGTTCTTCCTTCTCTGTTCTCAGCCATGCACTTTAATCATTAATCTAGGAAGCCTAACTTTTCCCTGCTCAAAGCAATATCTATCTGAAGCTGGGCTAAAATTCATTAAAATGGAGAATAATATATTTTAAGCTATTAGATTACACATGGAAATCTATTATTCAGGCAAAATGAAAGCAAGCAAACAAGATCTAAAGTATATAACTTTAAATCTCTTCAGAATCAGAGAAAAAAGGATATTTAAAACTAAAATGTAGAAACACAATATTTTTCAGAAATGTACACACAAATACATATTTCATTAAATCTAGCCTTTTGCTATCTTCTTGGAAGAAGCTTAGTCCAGCTGTAATGCTGTTTTTCACTCACAGTAAGGGATATCTAAAAATAGACTGTGAAACAAATATAGTTTTTAGCTTTGTTTATTCTAAATAAAAATGACAATTTATAAGAAATAGCAAGTGGTGAAGAATGTCAGGTTTTTTCATTCCTTTCTTTTTCAATTTTGATTTTAATAAGGTAACTTTGAGGGAAATTTGCAGGAAGATTAGAAGGTTCAACATAAATCACTTCAGCTCTTTAAAATTACATTGACAGGAATGGAAGAATTAGAAAGAAAAGGTATTAAAACTGCTTCTCTGACTTTATCATCAAGATATACAAGATTCTCAAGGCCCAGTAACAAACCAGCTGGTTGTAAAATGAAGCATTTTTCCATCAGGCATTCCTCTACTTTTTAAGGCTAATTGGCACTGTGCACAGAAGAATTACTGAATCTCAAATTAGCCACTTCTAATAGCACATCACATATGTTTCTCTGTGATACACTGGGATTGTTGAATAATTTGTTTACAAATAAGAGAACAATCTGTGCTAAAAGTTTTGCAGATGAATAGGGACATCTGGAGAAGAGCAACATTGCATTGATTGTGTCGGAATAGACCGGACAGACTGAAAAAAAACCTTTGCAGACCATTAGTCAACAAGACGTCATGTCTTCACAGCTCTGTTCGCTCGAGGTATCATTCAAATATTGTTTCCAACTTCAAATAATGGTGCTTTATTTCATTTACAACTAGTGTTTCCTGTATGGTCAGTATATTTTTTTCCCAATCTAAATCTCTACTATCAGATTGATTTTTGTGAAATTGCCTGCACATGGCCTTTTCAGTGACCTGAAGTATACTTGACTGGACACCAGGCTAAGGGCCAGTGAGAGATAAGAGCTTTAATAAGAAACATCTGACATGGATGCTGGAAAACAAGCATCACACAGCTGAAGGGCCATCACCGCTGAGAGAAAAGGAACATTACCTTGTAGGTAGAAAAAGGAAACGAACCAGTGCTTTCTATATATTTTTCCATGTTTAATTCTTTTCACTGTAAGAATCATACATCCTTCTGTCTTTGACAATTTCTTTATGCCATCTGAAACATTAGAGCCCATCACAAAATGTATCTTCAAAAGGAAAGTGTTAGAATATTTTAGGATTTCTTCTTTAGCCAAAGTGTTTCCTTCAAATGGCATGGCTATTATTTTGTGAAATTAGCAGTAACAGAAATATTTTTTGTTAAAGTTAGAATAAACAGACTGTTGAAATTACTACAACTCATTATCTATCTAGTAAAGATTAAAAGTCTAATGAGAAATTGGCTTAGTATTAAGAAGAGATATTGCATTCTGTTTTTCTCATTCTGGTACCTATGTACCTCAAGATGGTTGATCAGTAACAAAGCACTCTGTACAATTAGACATCAGACCTGAGCTGGAAAAAAGAAACATACATCCCTATTTTTCTGGGGTTTAGTCAAAAACAAGGAAAATGAGTGCCACCTTGTGTGATTGTGAAGGTCTCCTAAGCATGATTCTCTACTGGGCAGGTGGATATAGTGGATCACTTCAAGACTAATTTCAGGATTTAGTTATAACAAATTTAGAAAAATCTCTTACCCGTTATAATGAAGAGAACTGAAGTCCATTTCGTATTCTAAATCAGCTTGAAAATAAAACCAAGTTAACAGAATCCTGTGTATCCATAAAAAATAAAATGTGCTTGTAAGAGGTCTGGTATTACTCCTATAAGAGCAAGTCCTCCTTTAAGTTTAGCTTGCTTTATTTTTTAGAATACCTGTTCGTTATCTTGCAAAAACTAGATAAAATTTGGCAAGCAAGTATTAGATGGGATGAAAATATTTTAAATTTATCAGATATACAGTGGTGAAGAACAGCATAGGAAAATTTTATCAGAAGACAAACCCCATAAAATCTTAGATTATTAACAAATCCGATTGTTTTACAATACAGAATTATTATATGTTATCATGTCAGAATCCCATTCTATCCAGATCCACGCAAGATCTGGATAGATCCATGCAAAGTTTTTTGCTTCCATTTATATACTGTGATTTTAATAATACATATTAAAAATTTTTGAGCTCTAATTCCACTGCTGCTGACAGGAACAAAGATTCTGAGCATGACAGAATAATGTTAAAGCATCCCAAGACAGAAATTGAAATGATAATAAAATACCCAGAGAGACTTAACTGTTTTGGGGATGTGACACCACAAACCAGAAGCACAGAGCTGGTTAATGAGCAGGATGACATGCGCTAGAAATAAGAAGTAAGAGAATAAGAAAACAGGTATATTAGTGACTGGAAGCTTCACAAACTGAGTTCACACAACAAAACATACACTGCACAAAAGGCTACATGTCAAAAAAGAAAAAAGTCAAAAAGCTCTAAGTCTCTTTGGTAGCTTTTACAAATCTGAGATACTGACAACTTAGTGAAGCTCTTGTCCGGCAAATAGATCAATAAGCTCTCTTCCCTAATTTACAACTGTATACATGAAAGGTGATCCAATAGGTGTTAATACTTAACACTATGTCATTTAATCAGCACCTTCATTTCAAAGACATCAGCAGGAGTTGAGATTTTGAACATTCAGAAAACCATTATCCTTGCATTGATGGATGCACAAAATAAAGCAAGGGTAAAAAGACAGGTCAACAGATGTGAGAAAAGGGGAAAATAGTATTTAACTCATATCTGTCAACCTGATCTACATAAAGCAGCACAACTAAGGCAGTTATGAAAAAGTACTTTTACCTAAACAACTGAGACATCTTACAAATAAAATACAATACATTCTTAGGTGGAAGAAGACAGGAGATGAAATCCACACAAAGCATTGTACAGATCAAAAAAAGAAGAAAGTGAAAACGTTAAGTTACATGTGGGTAGAACATGGGGTTATACTCACTATGCACAGGAGCTGTTACAAAGGAGAGGAAGGATACAAAGGTAACAAGCAAGAGAATAAGGAAAACTGCTTGTAATGTCCTCAGTGAAGCTAAGGATATTATAGTTGGCTCAAGTTACCCTGAAGTTCACAAAACAAGCTCAAGAACAGACCCCCAGGAAACAGGCAGGACTGAACAGGTGTGGGGATGTGACACCACACTGGAGGTAGTGCTGGAGAATGATCACCAAGTCATTAATGAGGAAGAAGCTGACTAAAGTCACCTGAGGAGACAACATTACAAATGAGTTGGAGGATGACTTTAGTGGAGGTGGACACCAACAAGGGATTCCCCCTTAGGTCAGTCAAGCAGCCAGTCTGGTTTCTGTATGTTGTTTCTGGTGTCAGACAAGAATGTAAACCATGGCATTAACACTCTTCTCTCCTTGCACAGCTGCAGCACAGGTATTTCTTCTTCAGCTTTTGAGCACCAGAGCAGCTCCCATGGCCCAGACCCCATTTGGAGGGGCTTCATTCTTGTTATGGACTTTGCAGAAACCAGTCTCCATAGCAACAAGTGCAAGCCTGGGAAAGTGGGGGTGGTGCTGTCTGTCAGGTTTAAAGAGGGTAGGTTCAACCTGCAGTGTGGATTTTTTCCTGCGTGCAATCTTTAACACAAGTTAGTGCTTGTTTGAGACTTAGAAGTAAGGAAGGTAATGCTGGATTCATGCAGAGAAGAACTGCAAAATTACCATTACTCATCAAATAAAAAATTAATCGACTTCAACAGGAACAGAACAAGATACTTCTTTCTTTCATCAGTAGTACTTTACACAACTACCAGCATAATTTCTCTTAAATGAAGCAAAGCAGTAAACACAGACTAACACCAAGAATCTCAGCAAGAATACAATTACCTGCTGAACAAGTCCTGCAGATAAGCTTGTGTTTTTGGGACAACTGTTTTATTTGCAAGCAAGTACTGGTAATAAATGATTGTCANAGAGACAGATATAATTTTTAGGGACATAACAAAACCACCTTTCACTGTGAAACAAATGAGATTTACCTGTAGTCCAAATAACATTACTAAGGCTGAGTAGTCATCTTCCACACCAGAAAAATACATATTACTTGAATTTCACACACATATACATTAAATTGCTAAATGAGAATTGTTAAATAAATTTTAAAAAATGCCTATTTTTCATTTCCAAAATACTTCAAGAAGATGGAAACCTCCCTGCTACGGTAATATATTTTCTTGGTGCTAATTATCGAGAACAAGAACTTAGCAATTATACTATTTCCTCTAGTGAGGAAGGCACAAAAGGTCTTATTCCTGTTTGCAAAAAGCCACTTCTCAATGTTCTTCCTTTGAAAAGATAATTTGCAGCTGTTTCAATGCCCTCTTGTCCTGCCACATTATGTTAAATTGCACTTAAACAGAGAGCATTTCGTTGGTTCCAAATAAATTCTCTCCTTTCTTGAATCTGCTAAAAATAAAGTTCTAAGTAAGAAAACTGAGACAACTCTTTCTTAAAACAATCAATTCTCATAGGAATTTTTTCTTTTCTAGAATAAAAATAATACTTCTGTTGGCATTTTCCAGAGGAAAACCACTACTCTGGCCAACCTGAGGTTTATTTTACTCCATAAGCTCTTCTCTTTGTGTAAGCATATATTAAGTTTCTTTTTTTGCTCATGTTTAAATGTTGTTGCGAAACCACCAAAAGCTCTGAGTGAAACAGGCATTGTAAAGTAAAAACAAAAAGAACTTCCTAAAATGAGGTTTCCTAAACCTAGAAGGCAATCTGTTTTCAGTTTAATGTACGAGAGGCGATGTATCTCTAAGACAGGGACAAAACACAAATGTTCAAGAGCTGCTTCAAGCTCTTCAACTTTTCCAAAACCTGCATCATATCTTCTGCTTAATATTCAGCACAGCAATTAACATCAAGCTGCTGGTCATCACATCTTGTGCTTAGGCTTCACCGTGATGGGAGAAAAAAAAAAAAGAGTCCCCCATGACTACTCACTCTGACAACACCCTCGACTGTGTTCCTTTGTCAGACAGACCAAGCTCTCAAAAAACAATCTCCAATTCCACAAAAGAGCTGAGACAAATGTTCAGTACTCATATTATTTGAGTCATGGGTGTAGGCGCTCATGGGTTTGGTTTACATTCATGACAATATAGTAAGCAGCTTTCGGCAAATAGAAATAAGCACCCATGCAACAGAATAAGGATGCTGCAGGTGTTTTCTAGAAACAAACACACCATAGGTTTGGTAATAAAAGACAAATGGATTATTCTCCCATCTCTTCTGCAGCTTTATTGCATAAGGTTGGACAAATCACTCTGCCATCATGTACCATAGTTTCTCAGGTACAGGCTGAAGACAATTACAGTTTCTTAAATTTAGGAGGAATCTTGGAAGGTTCATTTAAAAATTGTTATGAATGTAAAGCAGGAAGTTTGAGTAAAATGTAATCTCAATCTCACAGAAGTAATACAAAGCTGTACAAACTGATCCATAACTTCCACAGCCCGCACCTTTCTCATCTGATTATTACAAGCCAACACAGGTCTGTCAGCAGCTACTGCAAAATATACAACTGCAGAGAGATACAACATAAATATCTCTTTTTGGTCCATTTAAACAAAGATTGCTTTTTAAAAAGCAATGTCCATTTTTTATCTCCAAATTGCACCCTTATCTTGCCAGTGTCTACACTCATCACTGAAATTAAGCCAGGATTTGGCACACTAATAATCAATAATTAAGTAGAAAAGATAATTATAGGGCCAATGGGGAATTTAGAGAGAGGAGTTGTTAGTTTATAAATTGATTTGCATTCTAACAGGAGTTTTTATAATGAGGCCTGTGTAGCTGTCAGTAGCAGGCACCTGGAATGTGGTCCATGGCTTTCTGCCACCCTCAGATTTTAGACTATTACAGTGCAGAGCACTTGTTATGAAGTGAAGGAGGAAAAGGCAAACAGTTGTTTTTGCTAACAAGAGAAATTTCCAACCAAGTGTCAATTTTAGCACCACCCCTAAATGACAGAAAAGTGTAATGAAGCCAGTGAAGTGATGCTGCCTGTCTTCTGTTTTGCCAGTGTGAGTCATTCATTCACTATTATCCTAGGCTGCAGCTGCCTTGTCTAATGAGGCTAATGAACTGTCCACTACATCTCTCTGGCACTACTGACATACAGAATTGAATAACACAGCACTACTTGGAAAAAGTAGATTAAAAAATGTGTTGAAGTAAATGAATCTGTGCCTCCGAAGGAGAACAGCAGTCATCACGCTCCTTGCTCTTCTCATTTGAACATCACTTCTTGTATGTTTCAAAAAGTTCCACTGGCAACGTTTTTCAGCTTATCACATTGTTATGGGGAGTGTGATTTCCTGTAGTGCAGAATAAAAGGATAAAGACTACTTAACAGACACTTTAACTTTCAGATTGATGATTATGTGAAATTGAAGTGACAAACAGGTTTGGGATTAGTAGTATCAGTAATGGACTTCTCACTGAGCTGGAGTAAACTGGTTACAACTGGAAGGCTATTCCACTGAGAAGGGAAAAGTCCTTGGACAGTTTGTTAAACAACACCATGTCTTTTCCTCTCTGGCCTGCCCTGAGGTCTGGCACTACTGCATGTCCTCCCCTTTACCTCAGTTACATAGAACAGAGAGCAGAAAGACTGACCTCAGTGAGACCTCAGCTGGTACAGAAGAAAGCAGAACTCACAAGATAGTTCACTTTGTCTATCTAATTCCCAGTGAGAAAGTATTACAGTAAGATTAACTTTTGCAATAAATTATTTTCCATCATTAACATAGCAGCAATAGGGACAAGTTTCCCCAGGACTCCACTAAAATGAGCACGTCTGATCTGTAAAGCCAAGACAACAGCATACATCATTCTCATGCAGAAAAAAGTACTTTGAAATATCTGAATATAACCAGCTAATCTAGCTAGATACATCTCTGTCCAAGGGTAATAAATGATTCTGACACATGCAGACTCTGTTCCCACCGAATTAAACAGTGGGATTCAGTTTCTCTTCAGTTAGTGCCACCCTAGAACTCTACTGGTGTATTTATATTCACAAATTCACTAAAAGAGCATTTCTCTAAAGGGCACTATGTCAAACTCTCATTTTAAATTATTTATTGACCCATTTTGCTACAGGAGAAACCTGATACACTTTCACAGAAGAAAGAAAACAATAACAAGATGGGGGAAACAATCTTCAGATTGAAGTGACAAGATGATGATAAATAAATTTGACAGATGTTGATGAGAATGATTTGACAAAGATTCACCTTTTTGAGACTCTAAATAAGTGAGTATCATTATTGAAGGGAATTCAAACCATGAAAGATTATTTTAAGACAAAAAAGGACAGAGGAGAATGAGTATTATTTGAGCTTTTCTATTCTTTTATTGTACTATTGATTCAAAACATACCATTACTTCACATATACAAATAAGGTATAATAAGAATATTGTATTTCCTGTATTTTTTTCCTGTTTTGAAGTATTATTTTCCACTGAATGAAAAACCTATGCTGAAAGTATGAGCAATTCATGGAGAATTATATGGTCTGAAGTGACTGGAAAGCCAAAACCAGAGAAAAATGGATGGACCAGATAATCTGAAGGAAGCTCCACAGATGTAGCCTGTAGAGACCACTTGCCTCCTATCACATCAGCTAATGACTAGAAGTTAAGCAATCTAAAATGCTACTTTCCACCACAATAATATAGAACTTTGGAGAAATTCACTTCATTCCCATTGTGCGATATTGTAATCTGACTTCAGAAGAATCTGAAATACCTGAGTTATTGTACCGTTAATCTGTTCCAGTCTTTAGCTTGCCACTGCAGTTGGTTTCGATCAGCTCACAATGAAATCAATGGATACCCAAAGGAATAAGCACCCAAATTCTTCGGCACACTTTAGCAAACTCAGTATCTCGCACCTGATTATGTCTATCTGCACATACAAAATAACTTTTAAATTCTGGCTCTTATTTTCTTGATTTCTCATACTAATTTGTTTGCAATTGGAATACTCGTTACCCATCTTTCAAATGCTTTTATATTCTCACAAAGAAGTCTCTATGGAAATAAAAATCCTTCACATTTCTCAACTCTTTTGACATTGAAAGCAAGTTATTTTATTAACATGAGACATCCCCTAGGAGCAATCATCTCTTATGTTTCATGATACAAGTAAGTAATGTTTTTATTCATAGTCTCAACTTACCTGAGACTATGAATAATATTTCAAGTGGATTCCACTCTTATGTATCTGGTATCAGCCATATGGTAGGAAGGAATAATTACTGCTTATTAAGTCTGCATTAAAACTTTTCAGAGAACAATTTTATGAGATGCCATAAGGTCGTATACTCACTGCAGTCATTAATCTCCTCTAGGTGTCTTTAATCAAGCATTCTGTCAGAACCATTAAAAGGTGTTAGGCCTACCTTAGCTCTTAAATTATTATGCAGTTTTTGTTTTTAAGAACCAATGTGTTACTGAATTATTTTCACACATGAATTTGCTCTGTGTCAAGATCTTGATGACCCTTAGATGCAGGTTCCCCTTATAAAGTATATTTTTAAAATTGTTTCTGAATCTGTAGTGAAAACACCATGACATGCTGGTTTTAGAATTACAGTGAAGTATTCACATCAACAGGTCAGGAGATTGACATCATATCTAATGTGAAGGAAAAAAACAGCAAGCAAATGAGAAGCATTTAAAGTCAGTAGCCAAAGTCGGTGGTAGTGATAGCTTAAAATATCCAGTCAAACAGCCCTGAAGAATTGAATAGAACAATTTTAGGGGCTATTGGCATTGCTGCATGGTACTTGCAAAGGAAGTGGAGAAGGGAACACTGCTGTAAAGGATATTGATGGCACCTCTGTGGTCCCGAACAGGGTTACTGCAGACATTGACCTCTATGTCTTCCTAATATGCTCCACCATGGGGGAAATTTGGCAGAGGATGGCTCTGTTAGAACTTACACATGGACATTAAAACTTACATGTGCAACCATGTAAGAGCCCGGAAGAGGCAGTCTGGCACTTGGTCATATATTTTATCCCTCTGAGAGTAGTGGCCGGGCTGCTGTGGTTGCCACACTTTCACGTTTGGTGCCCTAAAATATCAGCCAGAATATAACTGCAGCTAAATACATAGGAACTAATTTGAATAGAAGCACAAATGACGGGCATCCAAAACCAAGGAGGAAATAAGGTAAGTAAAAAACCTAAATTCCAAATGTCAGCTAAAATGTCATTTCCTCTGGGCCCCCTAAGCATTGTAAGAGGAATTCAGAAGGGGAAAATAACAGATGTCAATGGAAAGATCAGATCCTTTGAAGAGAAGTGTCATCAAAAGAGCTGAAGTATGGCTTCTATTCATAATTCTTGAAAATGATTATCAGTCCCTCTGAGGAAACTCAACTAATGCTAAGCAAAGCACCCTTTCCATGCTAATGAAGTTCCTAAGGCTCTCAAAATCTAGAAGTCATTAACAAAATATCCTCCAAAGGTACAAGAACCATACAGAGCCCACTCGGGAGGAAAGGAAGAGAAAATTTTCTTTTTCTGAGAGACACTCCCTTGAAAGTGCTGAGGTACAGCCTCAAGCAACCCAGAAAGGTCAGTGGTGACCCTTCACCCTGTTTTTTAGCTATTTCTGAAAAAACAGGATCATGGTGCCTAAAGGTCTTGGGGTAGTAGGGCCAGGCAAGATGGGCAGCTGTTGGATTGGTGATGAACACAGACATCTATAAAAGACTGACTACTTGCATAAAGAGAGAGCATAAGCTATTAATTATTTTCCTGTCATAAACTGAACGTAGAACATTTATTGAAACATTTTGGAAGACCCAGAAGTTAAAACTTCCATAAGGGATTCCATGGGAATCAGTGTTTGGTAATCAGCAGTATTTTAATGGAAATTAGTTTAAATATTGATATCAATATAAAGACCATACAGCTCAATACTTCTTACGTGAGGAGAGCGGGACAGTAATGAAAACAAGACAGTCACATAAGGTTTTGGATTTTGACTTTTGGTCATTTTTAATAGTTTTAAGTCACAGATTCATCAATAAGAGGTACAATCTCACCTTATCCTAGAAAGCAATGGGTTTGGAAAAAACACAAATGTAATACTTTTCAAGCGAACATATTCATGCTTTCAGCATGACGCTTCTTTCAAAAGCATTTAGACAAACCCTAGCAGCATAAATAAGTTATATGAGTACTCACTTGATTCTCTGTGTATGCTTCTACAGTGCATATGATTCTGCTGCTCATGCTTGAAAAAATATGCTTTTCAAAACATACAATTAATGAGGTGTGAAGAAACCATCTAACAGGGAAAGATGTAAAGAATTCAGTGTGCTTAGTTTATCAAAACAAAACTGACAGATGACTTAATAGAGAATAAGCATCTCTGAAGCATGAAAAATAGGGTATGAAAAAGTGCTTTAGATAAATAAACTTTACATAGGCAAAATATAGAACAATTCTTTTTGCTGTACTTGATGATATGACATTATAAATATAGTTTTATTTTCTATAATTGAGGCTGATCAAGTATAGAAATAAATAAGACAAAATCTGTTTCTGTACAGTCTGCCACCTTAGGATCAGAAAAGTAGGATTTCTGAGAGATATGCTTTCTTCAAATACAATTTGTTATGTGTTATTGTATAAAATGTAAGTCTATTCTATACAGAAACTATACCAAAATATTAAATTCAGGCTCTTTCTTTCAAAAATATCTGAAAGAAAGTGAATTTAAAATTTTCAATCAGAATAATCATACAAAATTCCAAGGCCACTACGATTCACAATGTGTCCTCCTTTAAAGCTGCCACTGTCTTCCCCAGCTGTAAAAGGCTACGAAGGTCGTCTTTGAATCAAAACAAGCAATTTCAGGAGCCAACTAGTATGAATGCATAAAATAGTCACAGTATGTAAGGATATTTAAAAATATTTTATAAGGACAGTATATGAAATGCAAAGCCCCAAATCTGAATGTTACTATTTTCATGATCAAGATTTATGATTTCTTTTATGATTTCTAATGTTTTTTCATCTCAAGAACTGAGATCTCTGTTCCATATATATGAGAAAACCCACCCCACATCAACACATCTGGAATTTAACAATCAATAATATTGAATGAAGCATGAAAGGATACTAAGTGAAACAAGCAAAATTTTAACTCATTTGTTCTTCTTTGTTGCCCTTTTTTTGAGGCATGAAAGAAATCTTATAGGGGAAAACATGTTTAATTGGTTTATATTTGAAGCTTTGAGTGAAAATGTTGTATAAAGAACCCTACACACAGTTGACATTAACAGAACAGGAACATTATTACCTTTTGAAGTGAAAACACGTTTTTATTGCAGCTGTGGGTATGTGATTACATTCAAAATTTAGTGAATGCTGAAGGTAATAAACAATTTGGAACGGCATTGGATTATTGTTTTTAATTGCATTCTCTTCCTTCATGACTGATACACAATACACACATTAAAGTGGTGAGCATGTTACTCTGAATTTTTTGTTGGAAAACTTTGGGATCCAGAGAGAGTTTAGAGAAATACAAAAAAAAAAATACAATAAAGAAATTATGAAAAAAAAAACCACATAAATTTTCCTACAAAAAAGTCATAATTTTGTTTTTTCCAAGAGACAGCTGAACAGCCTTGTGACTGGCAGAATCCTCAGGTGGAAGAGGTCAACCACTAACCAAGCAAAAACATGGTACAGAAAAAAGAATTAGCAGTTGAAACTATGAAAGCGGATGGGAAAAGAAAGTATTTTAAGCAAATTAACAAAGATTTGCTATTGAGTTTCAAGAAAAGGTAGGTAGTTCTGAATAGAAATCTTTTTTGCCCTTTGAATAGTCAAGAAGTTATCACACATTGAAAAGCACTAAACAGGAAAAATATCAAAATCTCTTTGCAGAATTTGTTAACAGTGGAAACAACAGACAACTGAGAGAGTAAGTATTGTGTAGCGACTTAGACAACACAGCCAATTATTGCAGTGGTTTCATACAATTTTAGATTAATGCTGCCTTCTGCCATATAACTTTAGGTAGCATTTATTTTCTGGCCTGCCACACAAGAGCTGCCTCAGTAGAATGACCCATGTGGAATCCATAAGTACATTACTTTAAAATTACTATGATAGGTGTAACGGTGCTGTCATATAACATAGCTGAAGATGCTACTGTGTAAATCCATTCTGTCCCCAAAGACCAAAAAACCTCAAAGAACTTGTAAGTATTCAGCACTAAAATTACTCATGGGAGGAAAGTAAAACTGGCTGTTCAAGTGGCATTGTACAAGAATGTCAGGAGCTAAAGCCAGGATTGTGAACACAGAAAGGACATAGGCATGTGCTTACCATTAGCTCTGATCAATCAGAGACATAATCAGGAGCTTCTGATCATCTGTAAGCTGGAGCCATAGTATTTCAGGGAGGCTAGGAGAAGGAAGTTCTCTTGTCCATTTATGCTTTCTTCTTTCATCATTATTAATGTTTCTGTTTTTTCTAAATTTGTTGAAATATTTTCCTATAACTCTCATATTTTACTTTTATTTTCTCCTTTCCCTATCTCATTTTTACTTCATGTTTTTTCTCCCACATCCAACTGTATGATGTAAAAGGAAGAAGGTAATTTATGAATAGTGCTGAAAAACTTGAACATTGCTTATTATCAGGTTACATTATACCCTCTTACCTTTCAAGTTCAAACTAAAAAATTAGGAACTGCACCCTTCTATTCTGAGACAGACAACTGAAAAATAAGCCAACACAGAACTCTTAAATTAATTCATTTTTTTAGTCCTTTGTAGTTTCAAAGTAGGATCTGCTATTCAATGAGTTGATTGGTTTATGCAGCAGTATTGCACCAGACAGCAACCAAACAACGTACAGGCAAACAAAATGTACCTGCATTTACCCTTGTCTCCAGCTTTGGTTGGGTATTTCTGAATCCCGTTATATGCTTGCCTTTTTTTTGCCAAAGTTTTCTTCAGCAATGGAGGAAGCATGAATGTCTGCTTCACCTGCAAAGCACTTGGGAGGTAAAAAGTGATAACACCATCAAGACTCATTGTACTTTTGTCCAACTTGCGAGAATCTATAGTTGTTTTTAAAATTATTTTCTTTCTGAAACAATGGAGGAAAAACTAAAAGCCGTATCACTGTGCCACATTCTGCTCCAGGGTGCCAAGGTGTTCTTCATTTAATGTACCATATTGATCTCAGCTACGCAACACCTACAGACCAGGGTCGCCAACAGCCTCTGCCACAGACACCATGTGCTGGAGCATACCAGGCGCTCAGCCTGAATGACAGGTCATATTCAGCTGGTCACTCACCTTACTCTGGGAATCAGACGTTCTATGACCCAAATGGACTAGATACAGATGAAGGGAGAAAATTACAAGTTTATGGGAAGTACGTAGGAGAATCAGAGTGTAAACATCCTGTGGCACTTCCTAAATCACCACAATTCCCCAATTTTATCACTTTGATTTTTTGATTAATAGGTTAAACTCTACTGTTGAAATGGATGTGATGGAAATGTGGGAGCAGATGTAACCTCTTATGTTTCATTTCTTTTAACGGAAATATTAAACACCTGGTGAATTTATGGTGATTTTTTTTTCTTTAAATAAAATATTGTTTCTGTCTCCTTCCTAAATCAATAATCGGGCTTTTAAAAGGACTTATGTTACTAGCAAATATCCAGTCTCAAATTTTATACGCACAAATAATTTATTTTTTCACTATCCTTATGAATCAGAGATGCCAGGTTACTTTTATATTGGTCTATCTTGTATTGTAAAGAAGGAAGTTTTCAGTTGTAAGCATTCACCAGACTAATAGAGAAACTCTTCACTGTCCTTTCAGAAAAGGAAGATATCTCCTCAAATTTCTCACAATCTTAAAAGCTAGAAGTCTGTCCAAAACTCTTTAAGATGTGAGGAAGCCTTCTGCTTTTTCAGGGTTTTTCCCAGAACAGTGGGGCTGCATGGTTCAGTTATTTCAGGGCTTCATTTTGGTTACAAAGCCTCCAGAGTTCCCAGTGGGTAAATCCTGGTAATAAACGTGTTCTACCTGTGTCTGTAATAAGCCAGAAAAACTGAAAAGATAATTTTTATGTCTCCAATTCTCCACCGGTTTGTGTTTGCTGCATGGCCGTTTGTGCTGCATGCACACAGTCAAGCATATGAAAGAGTCTTACTGTTCCTCAGCATGCAGGGCAGCTGCAATCCAGCCCATGAATTGCTTCAGCCACAACCAGAAGGCATGCCAGAATACTGCCTCACAAACAGTGCTCAAAGATATATCTGCCCTCTACCAAATCCTGCCACTTCTAAAATTATGACAATAAAAACATTTTCTCTTTGTATTCCAGATTTGATTTTGCAAGTTCTGTTTAGGTAGAGGTTGTTCCTTGTTCTGCTTAAAAAGACATTTAAATAAGTGAATAAATACGCACCCTGTCTTTCAAATGTTTTTTCCCAACATAAAAATTATATTTCAGAAACTTAACTACTTTATAAATAAGCTTTCAGTTTTGATTGCTTTTCTATACGTCCAGTTGTCTAAGTAATGAAATACATTTTCTAAGTCATTCCCTTTTCCCAGAAAAAAAGGTATTGATTATAATTACTGATCATCTTTCTTTCATTGATTATTACTAGTTTGTGGAACTTATTCTACTGAATTCATCTAGTTATTTCTGTGACCCCATGAAAAGTCAGACATTTTCTATTCCATAAAACCTGCTTTGACCATAGGACTCTCATAAATGTAATTAGCAAGATCAATGTCTGATGGTGTTCTTTGCAATGAATCTTGACAAGGTGACAATTTGCATTTGTTAAAAGAATACTGGGCATTTTCAAATTTGTTTCCTAACAGCCTTCTGTTAGGATCACTATCACTTCTGTCAGACACTACTACAATCCCTTTCAAACAGGCACAGATCCATAACAATGGCTTTATCATGTAGAAATTATATACTCAGATTTTTACCCTTCAAGAGGAGTTGTCCTATTCCTTTTCATGGATGAAAGCCATAAAATCTAAATCACAGACTTATTTTCAAAATTTTTAGAACTTAGAAATTCACTTCAGGTTAAAAAAATTTGCTTCAGTGTTTAAAGCCCTTTCCATTTCCACCACATTTCTAAATCACAACTGTATCTGACTAAATGGACAGGAAGCCCAGCAACTTGTATACAGAATTAATTTCCTCCATTACTGGATTCTTAAGAATACTTTTGATGCCTGTGTTCAACATAATCAAAGTAATCTTGCTTGGATAGCACTTTTAGATATCATTTAAGCCCAGCCTCCTACTCAGAGATGAACTTTGAAAATCCCCAAGGATAAGGGCTCCTGAACAACTTGTTCCAGTGCTGTACCCCTAGTGAAAAGGTTTCCCTAATGTCCAGACTAAACTTCAGAAACCACTACTTAGTCCCTTTGTCCCTTGTACATAGTCCAGCACAATAAATCCCCATACACTCTCACCAGGGCATACATTATTTTCTAGACTTCAATCTGTATGATATTCTTCCAAAGTAAACTCTTTTATAGACTGAAGAATCCTGTCCACTGAAACCATTCTTTGTGCAAAGATATTGTAAATGGCTCAAAAGATGATTATTCAAACCTTTAACAAAACTAAGTATGAAAATGGGTTATTATTTACAATTAAAGTATAATCTCTGAATGACATTAAACTGCATATTGTTGAACTGTTGACTTCCATCCCTCCCATCAAGAAAAAACCAAAATCAATATTTTTCAAAGAAAAGCAGAAATATTTCCAACCAATAGGATCCTCATGAATTTTCAGAAATGAAGACATTGTTTTCCTTAGAAATTTATTACCTTTTTGGGCTGTAACAATTATTGTAATCATTACTCATAAGAAAATCTGGGATATTCAGCATTTCAGTTAAATAGTGAACAGCTACAGGGTCTAAGATTCAAAATAAAAGAAACCTTTCTTCTTGACATTATTCTTATGCTTATTTTATGCCTCCAAAGTAGACCAGTTTAATTAATTTGAATCATATTAAGAATAGAGGTGAATTGCAAAAGCAGTATACAGAAACATCAATCTTTTCAGGTCCAATTTTGAGCAAGTTAATTTAGGTTTGAATATTAATTTATGAGGGTACTATATAATTTCACCATGTAATAACATTAATAAAGTATCTAACAGTAACTGTATTCATCAAACAGGCTTATTCTCTATTACAAGTGTTAATTCTTCTCTAATTAGCATATAGGCCAGAATTTCCTTTTTCCACATGGACATGCCACATATGCTATTGCACAGATAAGAAGGAGTGTAACCAACTCTGCCATACATGTATCGCACAGTCAAAATATATACAGTAAGTTTGAGACTTCCCTAAACTTCATCACAGACATTAGTACTTCTATGTTGCTCAGTTGTCTTTGAGTATGTGACTGGATTAAGGATAATTTTGTAAAAACAATTCATTTTGCCTGCTCCTGACCATTTACTACCCTGGTTTGGATACAAGTTTTGTAGGTTGTTTCATTTATTTTTTCAGGATTGCCACCTTCTGCTTCTATGTTTGTTTGAAACCCATCATTGCTCCCATGCAACTGAATAGGTATGTATAATTTCTCTATGCATGTCATGTCCACAGAGGAGAAGAAAGGAGCATGTGACCTAGAAATACGGCACCATAGATCCACCTCCCTGATTCAGAACCTGTATTTTCACAACAGCATTCCATGTTAGGTTAATTCCAGTGCATCACTTGGACCCCATTGGCTATACTCTTCTGAGTTTCTGAAGGATATAACAATTTACACATAGCAAAGAAACTATAAAGGATCTCAGGTAATAAAAATAATCCAAATCCTGGGGACACAAACTGAGCCACAGCAAGATACAACAAGCAGGTAAAGGCAAAAACAGAGACCAGATAATGTGATTAGGGCTCTGGGGCATCACAGTTTCATCAGCCTACACTGGTAAGATTGCAAGCAGATCAAATAATGGCTCTAGGTCAAGTTGGTCAAAACAATGCCAGCATAGATGTTATGGTTAATTTGCAAACTGGACAATTGTACCATAGTTCATCAAGAGCTGATTATATATGCAAAATGGTAGCTATAAAACAGTCTTGTACAGTAGCTTCCTTTCACCATTACAGTTTTTGTAGTTTACAATGCCCCAGTGGACAAATTAAGCAGCAAACAATAGGGGAAAAACTTAATGTGAATTATTTTCTAGCAATTCTACCAGGCAGAAGTGCATTTTGAGCAGTACTATTCAGATTACCCCTCAGAAGCTTATTTTAGCCAGTCTTTTTTAACTCTGTTGGATTCCTATGGCAAGGAACTCAGCCTGCATAAAAATGATCTACGTGAAATGTGCATGTAAGTCTTTCAGGCATATTAATTAACTGGATTTTTTTTACTTTTTTAAATCAAAGATAAAATTAATGATTTCCTGTCTGTGACACTGCAGAGGGCACCTGAAATCATTTGTAGAAGCAAAATTTAAACAAGAAATAGATTTCTTAAATTGCAACGGGCTATCGGTTAGGAAAATTATATTGCATTTTTCTCTGAAATAATCCAGGATTATTTTGTCTTTTGTATATAATTACTTCTAAGTAGTGCAAAGTATGTGATATTAACCTCTTGATATGGGGCAGAAATCTGAGCAAATAGAAAGCAAAATTGCCTCATTACAGTCAAGAATAATGAAGGTTAAACCAGGGACCGGAAAATCCTCAAATTATGGATATATCTTTACATTCTTATATTTCAGTTATTACTAATTTTGCACTTGTCCAAGCATAAAGAACCAGCAAAGAAAAGAAATTCAGTGTCAGTATTTCCTTTCACAAGCTCATTCCATCCTGACAGATTTATTTGAACATTGAATAGTTTTTCAGATGTGCAGAGAACACTATAAACCACTATTTTCTAAGACATTGTGCTTCAGAGAAAGAGAAATAATAATTTTATCTATTACTTGAATTGGCTTAAAGCAGAGCACATAGATGAGCATCAAGGATAATAATATTTTTAAACAACCAGGAACTACACTGAGTTTTGATGATCCTTATGGATCCCTTCCAACTTGAGACATTCTATGATTAACATTCAATATCAACAACTTGGTTTATTAATACCTTAGGGTAACATTACGAAACACTTTAAAACAACTTAGTAGTTACATCAAAACTATGAAGCCACAACAGTGAACTTAGTCACTTAGTGCCTGAAATTTTATATTATTTGGAGAGAGCCAAAAATAACTGCCTGTTATATAGTCCAGTCATACTACTAGCTTCCTATTTCCTAGTCAGTGGGTATACTTCTTCCCGTCCATTAGGATAGACCACATGATTAAAGGATATCCTTGCTGTCATCACTGAGCAACTGTCTAATCAATTTAACTTTAATTTGTTCTTGCAAGGAAGTGTCTGCAAGTGTGTGTGTATCAGCAGGTACAGCAGCACGCAGTCTGCTGCCAGAGGACAGAGCCAATAATGCAACCGAGAAAACACAGATGGTCTTCCTTTCCCTGGCACTGAGGTAGATGGGAAGGGACTCCTTCAGAATGGGATGCACGTTAGCACAGGAGGGAACAGGAGCCTTGCTGGATGTCTTTGTTTAAGCCAGACATCATCCATTCTGCTCCCTTCCTGCTGATCTGTATGACAGGCATAGTATGGCTCAAAGATGAGAATAGCACTTTCTTCAAAATTACTGCAATTTATTAGTCTCTGAAGAAATGTAAAAACAGTTCATGACCCTTTACATTTCTTCATTTTATTCACTAGCAGTTACAGGACTTCAGGACTTCAGTTACTAATACTTCAAGACTTTTCATGCTCTAATTCTCCCTGTGTGGTTGTATTTTTTCAGTGCAGTCAATTCATGCAGATTCCTTCTGTCCTTCTAGCACTACCTAAAGAACAATTAACCAAACCCTTTTGACTTATTTTAATTCTCAAGTTGTTTGATCCGGAATTGTTTAGCCACCCTTTCAGTGTTCCAAAGCTTCTCATTTAACACATATCTAGAGAGAGAGGTAATTAGCCAATGTAACTGCAACTTCTACTAAGAAACTCAGCAACTACATCTTGCATGCAAACTTGGGAGCATTTACACACTGGACTGATAGCAAGGACCTTCAGTTTATTTTAATTGTGGAGGTTTGAGGTTTTCCCCCTTACATTTCAGAAATTTTAATACTTTTTTTCAGAAGAACTTTAGCTCAGATGTTCCTATCCAGTATCAAAATGTATAGGTTAAACCTTTGTAACTGCAGATTAGCCCACAGCTATGTTATTACAAAAGCAAGCTGTTCATATCAAGAAGTGCCTCAACTCTTGACCTCTACTGGCACAGCAAAATGATGCTGTTCAGCTGATGGAGATCTTCGATAACCACTGGAAAAGTTATTCTTCTTTACCACCTAAGAGAGACACATCCTTTTGCCTATATAAACATGCAACCCCCCCAAAAAAGATAATAGTGAAGAAAAATAGATAGAAGGAATTACAAAGGTACACTTAAAATGTTATGCAAGTGACAAGGAAAAATCCAATCCAGAAAAAAGAATCCTCAAGAAAACCCTTAAAAATGCATAAATGTATCTTTCCGGTTAAATATCTTGCAAATCTTCACTAAAAAATTGAAAAAGAAATAAATACATACACAAATAAAAGTGGTTATGACTTAAAGGAGAGAGACTGAAGAAGCTACATTTGAGCATAAATATTAGACAGATTTAATCAAAGAACATACCTACCCATGCTCTCTGTGATAGATGTCTTATTGTTTGACAGAGACTGTTTTGGCCACCAGTTTTGTTTTGGCTAATGAACAAAGAAAATTAACACACATTCCACTTTAGAAAATAACTTCCCCTGGAAAATACTGCATCCTATGAATGAGTCAGCAGTGCCCTGGCAGCCAGGAGAACCAACCATGTCCTGGGGGCATCAGGCAAAGCATCACCAGCCACTCAAGGGAGGTAATAGTCCCACCCTTTGCAATGGGGTGGCCTCATCTTGAATATTTTGGGCAGTTTTGGGCACCACAACATAAGAAAGATATTAAGCTATTAGAGAGTGTCCAAAGGAGGGCAATGAAGATGGTGAAGGGCCTTGAGGGAAAGCTGTATAAGGAGCTGCTGAGGGCACTTGGTCTGTTCAGCCTGGAGAAGATAAGACTGAGTGATCTCACTGCAGGCTACAACTTCCTCGTAAGGGGAAGAGAAGGAGCAGGCACTGATCTCTTTTCTGTGGTGACCAGGGATAGGACTCAAGGGAATGGCCTGAGTTGTGTCAGGGGAGGTTTATGTTGGACATTAGAAAAAGGTTCTTCACCCAGAGGGTGGTTGGGCACTGGAACAGGCTCCCAAGGGAAGTGGTCACAGCTCCAAGCCTGACAGAGTTCAAGAACTCTGTCTTTACTGGACAATACTCTCATTTGTCACATGCTGTGACTCTTGAGGAGGGTCCTGTGCAGGGCTAGGAGTTGGAATCAACGATCCTTGTGGGTCCCTTCTAACTTGGCATATTCTGTGATTCTCTGACTTCACTGGTGATTGTGTAAGTAAACTGAATTATTCAGCACCTCTGAAGATGGTAGGAATATTATCATAAGAGTTATAAAAATAAACATTAATGCAATTCATATTAGTAAGAGTTCTGTAACAGTAGGAAGATACTACAAATGAAAATATTCAACAACAATTTAAATAGCACATTAGTGCCTAAGAAAAAGGGATTAATCTTGTAGTAATGCATGGGTGAAGGATATTACAGAATCCTTTTCTTCCTTTCTATTTTCTGTGATTTTCTCAGCAAAGGAACCACAGACTTAAGCTTCTAACTTTCAGGGAAAAGAAAGACATAAGAAAAGGGTATTGGAAAAAGGTGTAAAAAAAAGTCAATTCTAAGTGGAACAATATATAAACAGGTAACAACTTCCACAAATAAATCACACCTCAACTACTCTTCCATCTCACTTTTGCATTGACATTCATTTCTTCTTTCCTTTGCTGAAATCAACATGGATGCATTAGGATCATCAGTTTTAGAGCTCGTTAATTTTTTTTTGACATTCTGAGATAAACAGCAACAATTCTGTCTCTGATATTTTCAGTAGAGGGCAGGAGTTCCTTCTGAAAATTACAGTTTTACTCACACAAACAATAAATTCAGCTAACAGCTGAAAAAAACTAGCATACACAAATATGTGTGTAAGTATAACCTTATCTTAAATATAACATGCATAAGCAGTATAATTGAATTTCTTGGATTCAAAACTGCAGTTTTCAAGCGACATGATATTACCCGCTTTTGTATATTGTGCTACTACACAAGACATATGTCATTGTTAATTTCTTTTGATACTATTAAAGCAGTGAATTGTCTGTATTGCTTGACTGTTCGTACAATCACATAGTTTATTTTACTGACTCTTTCACAACAAAAAAATGTGAAGAAGTTGCATTTGTCATAGTAAGTTCAGTAATTTTTAATAAAATCTAAGAATTTGTTCCAGCCTTGTCTAAGTCTAAAACAAACAGTAGTTAATTGGATCCCACAGTGTGCATTATGTATTACGTACTATGTGGACTGCCTGAATAACATTATTCTGTTAAAAGTGCAAATTAGTGTTAGAAACAGTATGAGTCACAGGAAATGCATACCTTTTAAATAAACAAGTCTCCTCTGACAGGTACTGTTATTTTTAATTACCCAGTGAGGTTTCTTTTTCTTGAATTAGATGTGTTAAGATAATGACTTTCAGTGGTAAGTTTTGTGCCACCAAACAGAAGATGCCAAGTTTCAGGGACTCACAGAAAGCCTACAGCCACTGCAGAGGGAACTGCATGAACAAGGCTCTGAAGGGCTGCCAAAGCCAGTTCACATCATTTTTAGAACTCTGAACACTAACCTTGCAAACTCTCATAAACCATTTCCTAGCTGTAGGAATTTTCTTCTGTGAAAGCTACAATTGATTTAACAAATGAAGATTTTTCATACTTAAACATTAGTTTTTTAGGATGAAAGCTACTGATTTTATGGTGATGCAAAAACTTTCTGTTTAAGTGTGGCTTCACGGATATTTGTTAAACAGCATGCTGGATTCAACAGCAAGGATGCCCCAGCAGTTTTGTGACTTGGAAATTGAGGTTAAAGAAACATGTTACTTTTATTCCAGTATTTACCTAAAAAGCCCACTTGAATTTGTTTTCAAGACAAGGGAATCTTGAAATATCCATCAGAATCATTAGCTACATATTTCTCTACAGAATGGTAAAACCAAAATAGCATGTGTATCTGTATGTCAAACAACAACTATTCTCATGTTGTACACCCAAAAAGAAATATAATTTCAATCCCACATTTCTAAATCTTATAAACAAAACCCAGAAAGGCTGATCCAAGGTGTTTTATGAAGTTGTTCCAAATCCGGAACATTCCAGACTGTGTGTGGGTGAATATAAATGTAGTTGTTACACCTGCCCCTTCCACTGTCACCAGCCTGTCCAGTCTTAGTTCTTGCAGAATTTGAGAGAATTTTACCAAAATCCTCAACAGGATACCAATTTGAGCAATATTCACAGTCTGCTGAACTGAAAGTTTGACTTTTAAGAATATAGAGTTACTATTTTTAAATTATTATTTCTTTAGCTATTTTTTTTTTTTTTAGTTATAATTGAACACTGATACAGACCATTTATTTTATGACAAAACTATGACTAGTAAAGAAATGAGGTGGGGAAACAGAACAGCAAGAAGTCAGGAGAAAAAAAAAAAAAAACAACAAACCAATACCAGAACCTTTCATTGAGTAAACAGTAGCTTAATCTTGTTTTGAAGTGGTTGTAATTAATTCAAGGATCAATAAAAAGACTCCATAACAAAGACCTCAAATGCTACCAAAACCAGGTTGTTTCCATTCTGAATGTCTCTTTTTATTTGTAAAGACTGGCATTACAATTGAAAAGGACTCAAAATGGAGAAATGTACACATCATTGGTGTTTCATGATGCAACTGATGGAGTCCCTGAATGGATATTGCTTCAGCTTTGCTTTTAAAAAATAATTTAACAAGAAAATCTTCAACTCCACGATCGATCACAGGTGGCAAAAATGAAAGAAAGAAAAAAAGAAACCAAAATTACTGTCAAATTCATAACATATACATTGTTGGTTGATGACACTTTTTCCAGGTGTACAATAAAGCCCACAACACTTTATTACTATGGATATAATTATTGTGAATGTTTTTTTCATGTTGATCAACTTGTTTCTGAAGGTTGGTTTTTTGATTGTTTTAAACTTGCATAATAAACATGCAATGAAACAGTTCTTGTTAAAGTGGTTTTTTGCAGCTCTCTTGTATTCATACAAAGATTTCATAAAGTAGCAGTGTTGTATCAGAGCATTACCAAAATAAGAGCAAAAGCTAAAGAGGAAGGTAAATGTGAAATGAACCTGATGAGAATAACCTAATCTTGTCCTGAGACACTCCAGTCTTATTAAAAAGATGTGCACAATCAAATCCCTTCCTCCCAAACCCACAAAAACCACAAAATAAATATTAACTTGGAAGAAAGGGAAGACATAAAGAAAAAAAAAAAGATGTCATCATGCACTCATCTTCTGCATAGCTCAACCCACATATAGTAAGGCACTATTTCCCCACAACTTAGTGTCCACAACAATCTTTTACAGTGCTCTGTGAACTACATATAGTTCCTTCCAGGATGATGAAATAAACAGACTGAATGAGTGTTGCTACCATGTCACCCTATATGTGATCTTAGAGACAAGGGCATCATCTGGCAGTTTCAGAAATAAGCTGTCTCAAGTCTCTACTTGTGTGTGCATGTTATGTATAGGGACATCTTGTCTGTGCAAGTGGTTGGTTTGTTTCCAGAGTTGCTGTAATTTTTCATTGTTCTTTACTCCAGTGTTCTCAAAGCAAATACACAAGAAAATAAAAGCGCGGTTGGGTCATTAAAAACAGAGCTTTGGTGCTCCAAAATGCACACAGCTTTGGGGATTTAAGAAATCTGTTAGATATTCCCAAAAGAGCTGGGAAATACATGGACATTTTCATCCAGAAAACCTCGTCTCTGCTTAGTTGAGCTGATCTTCATATTGTTTTCGGAAGCAATCACCAGCAGGGAAGAACTCCCAGCACCGTTCCTGGTACATTTTCCATACATATGATTCCTGAAAGAAACACAATTTAAATAATTTAACTTGATTTAATGAGAAAGCGTCAACTATGAATTTTTTCTCTTTTATTTATATACCACTTTTTTTTGATTCTGTGTATGTCAGGTTGTTGCATATCAATCTACACATTAATTTTAATTACTTTGATCAGTTTAGAATAACTTTTAGGGTTTCTTCCCTAGTCAAGAAGCACTATAGAAATGCATAGAAGAGAATCAGGTAGTTTAGTCCTTTTTGCACACCCAGGAGCACTGCAAAGCTCAATTAAAGCTGGTCACAAGATAAATACCAAGGTAAGCAGAATATTTTCTGTCAGAGAAATTTGACTGAATTTCTGAATCAGTAATTTCAAAACATGTCTACAAACAATACATAAACCAAAATGACCTTTAAAGGTACTTTTTAGAAGAGCACTATTTTCTGAGTCAGTGGCATTTTGGTTTCTTTTCCCTTTGTTCAGGTAAGGTTCTGTCTCTAGACAGTCCAGAGAACAGTAAAGGATATCACAACACTTAAATGGGCTTCTTATTACATAAATTCCATGGTAGAAAGGGCAAGTGTTACACAAGTTACAAAACCATAGAATCATTTAGGTTGGAAAAGATCTTTAAGATCATTGAATCCAGCCATAAACCTAGAAGTGCCAAGTCCACTGCTAAACCACGTGGTAGAAATTATGTATTATGAACTACTCTCAGTTTCCAGACTGTATCAAACATTATAAAAAATGAATAGTTAGTAGAAATCTGTCTTCAGTGAATACAATAGGACACTGCATGCCAATAAAAGAAGATGATTATAGCACATACATCAGAATTCAGAAAGCGTAAACTACACAGATTTACAGCAAATTATCCCTCTGACCCAAATCTCTAGGGCTATGTATATGATACTATTCAGTTCTTTTGGTTTTCGATCTGCAACACAGGAACATTTGCGTAGTCAGCTGAAAGACTGTCACTAGGAAAAAAGACCAAAACAGTAGTCTGTAAATTTGACACATTTTTTTACTGACTTTCAGTATACTTCAAGGAAACCTAAGGAAGTACCAGAAGGTTGAAAGAACAGCATAAAAGAAGAAACCTCTAGGAAAAAGGTCTCATAGGTTTCATTTTAAATATAGGCACAAGCTCTTTCATATGGACTCATTCAGAAATGTAGACATGGAAGATTATATATAGATGATAATAATAAAAGACAAAGACTATTGAAAAAAATCAACAAGGAGATGTGACGAGTGCTGCTTTCACAGGATGCTTAAATGTTCTGTTTCCCATTATTTTTGTTTACAGTGTGTATTTATATTTTGTTGAAGTAACAACTTAAGAATAACAGGTCAGATAACAACACAGGAAAAGAAAGTGCTGCAGAATTGATACTCAACTAACATTAAGCAACCAAAGTCCAAAGAATTGCTTAGAAGAATTAAGTTCCATACCATATAGAGAGCTATTCATTAGAAAACTCTTAGTTTTTCCAAGCCTGAACAATTTTATTTTAGAATCAATCTTATTTAATAACCATTGACATTTATAGAGTTGTTCAACCTACCTGTCCTGTATGCTCTGTTTCATCTTTGTTAATAAGATACATCAGAAAAAACCTACAAGCAAAGAAAGAGATTCTATGAATATAGAATTTGGAAACATTAGGCAATCTGCAGGGAGATGGATATTTTTCAGAATGTAGGTGATAATGCTGTTCATGGACTTACAAATACCACAGTTCTATTTATGATAATATTCTGAGACAGATTAAACACACTTTCCTGACACTGTTGACATTCAGTCATTTTTGAATGAGCAGTATGCTAAAATACAGGAGATTCAGTTTGATTTAGTGTAGTTAGCAACAGAGTTTGCTAACTCTGTTGTTAGCTTAAAGGAAGATTTTCTAAACTATCTAATCTGAGAATTACAATAGACAATTTCTTGCCCATGAAAACCCACTAGGAAGCAGACATAATGGTCATTGGAACTTTCTCTTTTTCCTCTTCACACAATGAATAAGAAATGCTGAATATGTCTAAGAGATTTCTCTTACTGAAATTATAGGTTGAGGACATTTTACTAGTGTATGCAACTGAAGATCAACATGAGCATAAAAGAACTTGAATTTAAAAAGAACCACATTAGTCTTGGGGGTTTGAGATGGCTGACATTCATTAGGTGATAATTTCAAAATTTTGCTTATAATAGACATTCTCTCTGAACATATATAAAAACATAAAATATGATCATGCACAAAAAGATAAAAACCCAGTTCCACAGGATGATGGACTGAAAAGTATGCTATATTATGTTATTTGGGCAGAATTTATTAAGTAGGAACAAAATCCTACATAATGGCACTTTTAATGTATTTTGTTTGTTACAATCCATTCCCTGCATAGTGACAGCACTAGTATAAAATACACTCAGTCACTGGATTTTCATATGTGAGAGAAAATGATACAGTGGTTGTAGAACTAATAATTGCCTTTATTTTTAGATACAAAAAGACTGAGTTTAGTGGTCACTGGTGCCCTGCTTGGATTTCCAAAGGCAGACCTGATGCCCTTGGTTGATCCCTCCTGTCTCTAGCTCCTCATTCCACTTCCCTTACCTCCCTTTGCCCTGGGTTCTCTTAGTCAGCCTCAGCCTCAACATACTAGTCCAATGTAAGATTTCCCCCCTTTCCCTCACTCCTTTGTTCCTTGCTCCTCTCCCCATGAGTCTTCAGACTAGGTCATACTGCTCCTCTCTACCCTACACACCACATTCAATTTTACAGTGCCTCCACAGCCAAATACCAAGTTCCTGGTTTCCATCTACTGGCTCACACAAACTTGGTGTGCCACAACCAAACTGGAAAGAAGGATTTGAAATTTGTTCATTCCTTGCTGCCATTGCCACAGAATTATATATTCAGACGGCATGAGTGCACATCAAAGTTAAACAGTACTGACTCTTACTTATGCAAGAGAGTTAATCAGGTACCTGCAGAGGCTGCAAGGGTCATGAGTTAGTGAGGAGTTCATTTTTACTGTACTTACAAATAATTGGCCAAGTTGTGCTCCTGTAGTGTGTGTGTTTCAAAGCCATGGGGCACAGTATCAAAGTAGTCATTTCCTATTCCACAGATAAAGCACTTTGTCTAAAAGAAAGCATACAGAGCACTTCAACATTATATATAACCCTTGCCCTGCTTTGAGAAAAGGCCAATGTAACAATTTTTCTTGAAAATGACAATGCATCATATATAATATGTGCTGAACAAAAAGGCTTTTCTTTTAATGACTGAAGCTGGATACCTCAACCAAAACACTTGAATAGAAGCTTAACTACCAGCAGAGTAGTTACTTACTGTTAAAAAAAAATAAAATCTTTGCCAGCTCTAAGTGAACAGTTATCAGGAGACAGAATGACATACAATAGTCACAGCTGACTTTTTAACACTAAGTAGCACTTACTGTAACACATGGCAATATTTACCTCAAAGCCTGTTGTGCTTGTCCACCTGAAACTGAATAAGCTCAAAGTTCAGATGACAAAACGCAGTAGCTTTGCAACACTTTTCCGAGTTCTTACATTTATATTTCAATGACAGAATAGAAAACCACGACGTACAGGATACTTTCACAAATAGATTAATCAAAGAAAATTACATCTGAGGTGAGATGAAATGTAACATGACAGTGTTAATACCTCTGCTAGAAACCTCTAATTTGAAGATTCCAAAAGACTTGAACAGCCACATACCTGCAATTCATTATAATATACATTGTACAATATCGGACCATGTACAGAACTGTATTTTCCTCTTAGTTTAAAAAGCTATCCACTAAAACTAGATCACATTTTAATTGAAAACAGATATTCATGAAACCTGAAAATAGGTATGGTTCAGCAACTAGATGTTCTTACCTCCATGTCTTCCTTAACTTGCTCTTGTTGATCTCTTAACTCACCAAAAGCATCAATAATTAAACCTAGGGTTTAAGTTAAAATTATTTAGTTGATTAGATAGTTAATGTTCAAGAACTGTGACAAAGATTATTTGGAAATCTAGGGATAATATAACTGACAAAGAATATTAAATGAGAATTTTATGCAGAAGTAATAGAAGCCAATATACATTCCAAAGCCAACAAAAACAGCTTAATACATAAATTAAAATGAGCAAGCCAAAGAAAATGGCTGGCACTAACATGACTGGCAGTACCATTTTGAATTATCAAACGGGACAAGCAGACTTCTGTTTTATTCCCAGTGCTATAATCTTGACTCAGTACAGTAAGACATAGTTTTACAGTGACAAAGGCCTTACTATAGAATAGTACTGTACTAACAGAGTTCAGGAATTTATTACACAGGAGATGCAGAGAGGTCCAGAGCTCTGTGCATCCTCTCTCATTATGGCAGTCATGTAGTATGAGGTTCCACTGTCAGAGCTATACAGAGGTAAGGGTCATTTCAGGGAGATAGAGAAAGAAGAAGAACCACAGGCTCTATGGCTAAAATTATAAATTCTTTATGATCTTCCCTTCACTTATTCCAGTACAAATAAGGACTAACTCCACAATCCTTAGCAACAATACGTACTCAAAGATTGACAGTTAAGGCCACTATTTTCCAGTCACTCACAAAATGAAGAAACAAACAGTGTGAGATACATCACCAGGCTACAAAAAAAATTTGGCATCTCCACAAGCCCTTTAAAAAAATTGTTGCTTGATTAAAAGTAATAAACAATTTACCACAAGCTCAAATTTGCCTTCTGAATTTCCTTGTAGTAAATGAGAAAGCACCCTTAGTGCTGTCAAAATTACCATCAGTTAGCTGTTAGCTGACAGAAAGCAATGGTGTATCAGTATTTACAACAGCAAGTGAACCTAGCAAAAATCTTTATCTGCTTTTCCAAAACTGAGAATATATTTCTATTAATTTGTGAAAATTTTAATTGAAAATGACACTCTGGGCATTCTTGACAATATTGTGAAGGTATAATATGTAAACAGATGTGGTCTTAAGTACTTTAGATAATAACATTTAACATGGTTATTGCATGCATAATAGAAAAACCCCTGACATGCCAAAATTAAGTATTCACTATCCAGATTACCAGCAAGACACACTATGAGTCAAATAGTTTCACTGAAATTCCAAAGCTAACCTAACGGCAGCTAACTTTCCATTGTCATTATCCAGGCTATGCTAAAGCTGTTTCATATCAAGCACCTTTCTTTACTCTTTGACACTGTTCAAGTAAGCAGGCACCACAAAAACCAGCTGTTTTTATGTAAGACAAGATTAAACCTCTTTAAGCTATGCTCCCATTTTCACACCACTACTACCAATCTGAAGATTTGTCAGTCAAGAAGATTAGATGTTGGCAGCGGGAATACTGACAGCATCTGCTACTGATTTTGTCCATGTATGGGTTACACTGAAAGAAGATTATAAATTGTGTCACAAGATTTCTAATCACTCCTCTTGCTGATTTATAGGAGACTTTTAGAAAGAGCAATGAGAAAATAGAAACTGCAGTGAACACCAGTATTCTTAGAGCAAAATATTTACCTTTTTTTCCATTGATCCAGTTAGAGACCATTGATTTTACAGAGACTCAAAAGAGCAGCGTATGGACAAAAGTCAGCTGGGTGTGATTTACCGAATAAATCTGTCCTTCATGATCTGCCCTGATGTCCTCTACAAATCTTAGGTGTGGGATTACCATAGGATTAAGATCTTTGTACTGCTAAATAATCTCACCACAGGTTACATATACCTTGGATAATTGCAAGCAAGATGACAATCACAAAGAAGAAGAAAGTGATGTCAAAGATAATCCGATAGATTTCATATTCATCTCCTGCTGGATCCTCTATTTCATCACCAATGCCTCCACCTGCACGTACTCCAACATACATATGAAACATGTAGCACTAGAAAACACAAAACAAAGGGATACAAAATTTGTCTGCAGCTAGAAGTAAAAATACCCACTGTTACAAATTCAGTAACTGGTAGAACTTGTCTGTGTTCTAGGAACTATACCATGTCAAATCATCTTTTTCTCTCCTTTAAGGTTATGCATATTTCTGAGGGAGGTGAAATGCTGCTGTGCAGCTGAAGCTGAGGTATTTCATGTTCTGTCATTCTGTAGTAGTTCAATAAGTTCAAAAGTTCAACTACCAGAAGTCTAGCAGCACCCCATGATTCATGTAAAATAATTTCAAGCAATATACAATTAGAAAATATCACCACCACCACAGCCATCTCCTTTCCTAAATTCCTAGCTCAAAAGTGAATAAATTTCCCTGGTTTTGGTGTTTCAAACACAAATTTAAAAACAAACAAACAAAAACTCCCAACCTAAAACAGAACCAAAAAACCCAACCAAACAAAAAAATTTTTGTGAATGCTTATGCAGATAACAGGCTAATGACTGAAAATATCTGAGAATATTGTGAAACTATCATCTGAAAAATGGCATAATAGGTCTCTCAGTATGGTTATGATGTGGGATGCTAATATAAAATTTCCAGTTTATCGCATTATAATTTAATAAAAAATTATGACATCACTCTCTAGAGGTGTAGAGCAGGGGATTGGTTCTTTTGCTTTAAGTACGTTTGCAAACTACAGGTCCAGGGTTCTCACGCCTTATCAAAAAACAGTAATGACAATAACTAACTCCTAAAACCTAATCAAACAAAAAATTCATTCTTTTATTTCTATGCCACACTATCCTCAAAATCCATTACGTAAGAAATTGATATAGTAACATGCAATACTAAGCAACCATTGGCTGAAAAATCCAACAATTTCTAGAGATAGTTTATATTCCACCACTGAAAGGTAATAATTAACTTAATGAGCAAACATAGTGTTAATTATTTTAAAAGTTTCAAAAATTATTTTTCTATTTTTAAAAGAATTATATATTCTCTCTACTTTCTTTTTTTTAACATCCCAATGCAAATCTTACTGTTTTTACAAAAGACAATCCTGATTTTATAGCATATCACATGTTATTCTAACTCATTCCTGTACAATACTATGGCCTTTAGATCTGTGTGTTTTCAGAGCATTACAGAGTAGGTCAGGTCAGAAGGACTTCATGAAGTCTTCACCAAGAAGGGTCTGCTATAATGTCAGAGAAAATTGCCCTGGGCTTTATACAGTCAGGTCATTACAGCCTCCTGAGGATGTTATAATCTCTCTGAGCAATCAGATCCATTGCTTGGCTCACTTCAGTCAGAACATATTTTCCCACTTTATGCATGGTCTTCTGCCATGCACTTCCCATTAAGAGTCTGAACTTCTTTTCCCAATAAACCCTGTGCAGGCACTGGGAGCTGCTCTTACACTCCACTCCACCCTGAAGCTTTCTCTTCTCCAGCCCAAACAAGCCCAATTCCCTCAGTCTCTCTTTCCACAGCAAGTGCTCCAGCACCTGAAAATTTAATAGGCCTCCATTGAGTTATGCTCCAGTTTATCTATATTTTCATTGTACTCAATGTCCCAAACCAAAAATACAGATGTACTATTCTGCTTCAATAGTTTATCTATTCATTCAGCTTTTAAATATTGTTGACTCCCTGGAAGTGATTCATATTGCATAACATACTGAAATATATTTAACATAGTTGTACATGATTGCTTTTAGAGGGGTATTACGTACAAGGCCTCTTAGAAATTCTTTATGGTCTAAGCTCTACTTTACCTACCATCCACAACTCCAAAGCCTGGCACTGTCCCAGTAAGTACAAAATAATTTTCAGCGCTTCTGGGCACATGAGAGATTTCAGTAACAGAATTACCCATTGAAGATAATCATGGCAACTCATGCTGAGAGAAACTGATGGATTTCCAAGCTTAAACAAGCATTTTGGTACCTGCATTACTTATGAAAGTCCTTGCCTATAACTGACTCTCTTTCCTGAATGGCCTCTAGAATCTCAAGGTTTAGAAGTATAGCCCTTTAACAGCTCAGCTCAGCTTTGCAGCTTATAGTTGGGTTGTGTTTTCTGAGAAACCATAGCAAAGTGTAGTATCACATTTCTTCCGTTCCTTTATAGATGTGTTTGTTTAGCACACACAGTTACTATGGATGTTCATTTAGCACATGCTAGTTGTTAGGGATGTTCATTACATTTGTTCCTTTGCCTTCAATTATAAACTTTCCTGCTTGGTGGCTAATGATACAACTGTATGAATAGGAATTACAGAAGGTCAGGAAAAAGCAAAACATTTTAAGAAAAAATCCAGAAAGCAAAATAAGACTTACTGTTAGCATATCATCACATTTCATGTCCGGCATATCACCATCTTCACTCTTGTTATAGAACTTGCGGAAAAAATTGAATGCCACCACTGTATACAAGTATACTACTACTGCCAGTAATCCCACTGTTAGGACAAGCTGGAAGACAAAATTATAGAATGGATATAACCTATTATATAATTGCAATTCAGTATGTCAACTAATTAATTATGGAAAAAATTTTTTTACATCTATGAAATCACATATAAACCAAACGGTTCCTAGTATTTTAATATCTACCTCAGAAAAGCAGCAGCAAGGACCACACTGCTCATATGCAGCATCATTCAGATTTCACTTTGAGCTTTATGGAAAGCAGGTGGAAGGGAACTTCAGCGTCCTATAAACTGATACTTCTCTTGTGTAGCTCCCAGATCTAAAAAGTTCTTTTTCACAAATAATGCTCCCTTACTTTATAGGTAATTTGCTAAAACTTCAGGACTATTTTAAATAGGTAAAATACTTCACTTTTTTCAGGTGCAGTCTGATTTGTTTGGCTTTTTTGTTCTTTTAAGAAATCTGAAGTAAGAATTTAAGAAATTCTGTTCTTTAATATGGAATGAATGCAGTGTGTTGATTGCTGTAACTTTTTCAAAACACAATTTTTATTCTGCAAATGCAACTGAAGTTTGTCTCATAAATGAAAACAACAATTTATACTGTTTATACAGTGAGTTCATACTTAAGTCTTCTATACGTCATGTGCTTCACCAGCTATTTTGAAATATAAACTGTGTCCATTTAAATGTGTATTACTTCTTAAAAACGTTGACAAGGACAGTGCATTTGAAGACAGAATTAAATTAAAATGATCACCCTCTGCATTAAAAAAACCCATTACTAATGATTTAATGTTTTTTTAGTATCAAACTTGCTTAAAATAAAAGAGAATAAAATTAAAAAACATGAAAAATAACTTGCTACTGATAAATTTAGAAATGACACTTTTTACAAGACTTCTAAAGTACCTACATTTTATAAAGTCAGAACTGAAGTTTTGTCTTATTACAACAGCATGTAAGTATACACAACAGAGAAAACCTTTATGTTATCATTCACTTGAATAAGAATTATATTAGCTGCCTTGCTGGAAGATCTTCTGATCAGATCAAGGATGGCTTTTTCATAATTCGAAATTGTTTACAAACTTCCTTTGAAATGGTAAAGCCATCAGTCTTGAGGAACACCTAGTTTCAAGTTACATTAAATGCCATTTCTACAGTAGATCTCAGCAGATGAAATGCCTTAGTTAGTTTTTTTTTTACTTAAACCAGAAATGCAATTCCAGATTCTATAGTTTCTTGGAAAAGATTTCTTAACATCCGAGAGCTGAGTTTCTCAAACAGTTCTCTAACAGATGAGTAATTGGATCTCAAGTGGACATTTCTTTAGATGAATCCTGAAGAGAATTTAAATAGCAACGTTGCTCATAACAGTTAGAAACTGTCATACATCCCAGTCCTGTTTTCTTATGATTATAAACCCCATTGGCTAGTTTCCTCACCAGCTCAAGTTCTAGATTTCATGATAGAAGAACAATTCTGTCGTCAATCTGCAGAGCACCTGAATTAAGTCATGAAGTGATCTTCCCTATATACTCCTTAAGTAATAAAGCTGAAAGGAGATGAAGTTGATACCTGTTTGCCATTGTGGGTCACTGATGACAGGATAGTTCGTAACGTCTTGAATCCCATTGCAATGTCAAGGAGATGAGCAGCAAAGAAAAAATTGTTGTAATGACCAAGGACTGACATGGTCATGTACCACGCTAGGTAAAGGAAAGACTAACAGAAAAAACAAGTATATTCAAAATAAAACTCATGGTTTTCATCTTTAACTTAATTCAAAACACTAACAAAAGGTAGAATTTTCTCAAACGTGCTCTTTAAATAGAAAACAGTTCTTTTTTAACATAGAATTTTCTAGAGATCTTTGAGAATTTTTTCTTTGTGCAAAAATATTAAATACTCAAATACAGAGTCCAAAAGACATGGGCAAAACTGAGAAGTTCTAAATCAAAATTCTAAAAACTCATTTTGAAATTGTTAAACCCTTATTTTTAATTGTTTTTACTGTAAATAAGTTTTTCTGATTTAAATTACTTTTTTATTAATTTCTAAATAATTAAATTAAAATATTACTGCTCTAAGGTAGTTAATGACAAATGATAGGACTCTGCAAGAACAAAAGAAATTTTAAACATATAAATATTACTTAAGTAGTTTACTATTACCACAAATATAAACTTCATCTTTTCCTCTATCAATTACTTTTTTTTGACTTACAGTCTGTTCCTTAGGAAAAAACAAACACTAACTGTTTACAGATCATTCTGTCTCTAGACTTGGAGACTTTATTGTTCACTTTTCCTGAGTACAGTCTGATTACACTCTCATTCTCCATCAATTCTAGTTCCAGAATTGTTTTTTTCCCCAATCATCTTTCTGAGCAACAAAATAAGCTGTTAGGCAAGCAATAATCATAATACTTAACAATCAAACTGGACTCCCTTTTTGAAATTACTAAAATAATCTGCCAACTGATGGCACATCTTACTATCAGTCTCAGTGATACAAATTTAGCAATTCCAGATACATTAACTATACTGACCTGACTGTACTCCAGGAATATTCAAGTGTTCATAAAATTTATGAACAATATGAAAAATGGCAATTAGCGTTTATATAGTCAGTTTTCTAATTGTATAATGCAGTGTTTGCTTATTGCTTCTAATAAAGCTTATCAGAAGGGGGCAGAAATTGGCTGAGGTTCTATAGACTACTACCAATGTTACTGTGAAAATATTTTGACAATGTCTTTTTAAGTTTCCAAGATTTTCTTCATGTAGTAAAATAAGTATAATCCAGAGTATTTCATACCTCCCATTGAAACTCTTTGTGTTAGTAAGTGTATATTGCTTTTTAGAAAATGAAAATACATACATGTATATACTGAGAAACTTACATTATCAGTGAAAACAACTCCTAATTTCCACATCTGATACTTCACATCAATGGAATTTAGCCTGTAAAAATACATAATAAAACTGCATTTTGTAGTAAAAACACAATCAGAGAATACGCAACACAATCTGTAGAAAGTGCATTGTCACACAAGAGGAGGCAACAGCTGATCTATTTCTCCAAAGCTGAAATATATCAGAACCTTGTTCTAATTCACACTTTTACCCTGGAATGGATCTGTCAAAAAAATAATTCTGAAAATCGAATTAATAAATACTGTTTTGGATTCATCAGACCTAATGCTGATTGATTTCTACAATGTTAGCACATACATGCAAGTGAAATGAACTGTCTTTATAATCCAGGGAGAAAAAGAGATTGTACTTTTTTTTAAGGGAACCCATTCAAGCCTAAAGTAGCTGTCAAAAAAGGTCACAGAATTTGCCCCACAAAATGCCAATTCTTTACCTGAGTTATGATAGCCTACCTTGGGTGACACAATTAGATGATACTGAAGACAGACAAATTTAAGTCAAATGAATCTCAGAGCTTTTTTCCTTTGCTTTTGCCACTTATTTATTCAGGAATAAATGTGAATAAAAAGGAGATATATACTGAAAACTTTTGCAGAAAAGGACCTGAGGCTCTGGTGGACTGCAAGTTGAACCTAAGTCAGCAATGCACTCTCACTGCAAAAAAGGCTAATGGTACCCTGTCCTCCAGGAGGAGTTGCATTGCCAGCAGGTCAAGGGAGGTGATCCTTCTCCTCTAACTCAGCACTGGTGAGGCCACACTGGGGCTCCTGGGCTCCCAGTTTCTTCCACAGTGTTTGCCGCTTTGTTATATTAGCCAGTTACCCTCTTCTACTGCTCTCCTCTCTTGAGTAAACTTTTATATTGTACAGACTAATAATGTAAACCATGTTCTCAAAATTTTTCCCTTGTATTCCTTTAATTAATACCTTTAGGTATTAATTATTGTGCTGACTCTAATAGTACAAATAAATTTTTTGTCCCTCTATACAGAAGTAATACAACTAATTTAACAAACGATGTATACCATTTTTGCTATTAACTGTATCTTGTCCTCTTTAGTTTTTGATATTTTCCTTTAGAAAAGGTTTGGATCATCTGTATTATAGTGACACAAAAAAATTCTAAACCTGGATCACAATTGAAGAACATGTACAAGTAATAGAATAAAAAATGTCATCTGTCCTACTTTTATCCTTAAAATGTGAGTGATTCAATACTTCAGAAAGAGATGAGCTCCTGACAATGACTAAGCAAGTAGAAACACTGCTGGCAGATGTCACACAGCTGCCTTCTGTGCCAGATGTTCACCTTAGGCCTTAGATGAAATACCAAGAGTTAAATCCTTATCTATCTGTTTTCCAAAACTCTTACCTGTATAGCCAGAGTCACCGACCACATAAAAATAATAGTTTTATTTGAATATTACACTCTCAAGGAATTCTTTGCAACTGAAGTACTGAATTCCTTCTTGTATTATATGCAACAGTATTTAATCTTTAATAAAACAAAAAAATCCCCACCATTTTTAGGGATACAAATTAGAAGCAAAAGATTCCAGTCTTTTACAGTCTTTTTACTCTTGTGTAATAGTATAAGCACCATATATATATATAAGTGGACCTACTGTAATTGAAAAACAGCATTCAATCAATGTTAAGAAGAGTTTCTCATTCAAATTTTGTTAAATATCATAATCAGATGATAAAAAAACCCAAAACAACTCAATATTTATTTCTGAAAATACTATGGTAGCAAGTGAACCTCTTACTTTATTCTGACCCAATACCACTCATTCCTAATGTCAAGCATATTCTTGTTACTACAGTCCACCTATTCATAATTCTATTTGTGTTATGTATGAAACGTGATGGACAGGACTGCTTATGGACAAGCAGGATACTCTCTCATGAAATGAAAACCACCCTCCCAACACCGGGGAGCTCATCTCTAGTCAATTTAATTTGATGATTTTATAGTTTACAAATAGCAATAGCTTTAGAGGTCCTAAAAATAATGTGAATATTGACCTATATGAAAAAAGGTAGGCACTGTTAATTTTTTATATCATTATTTTTTCAAAGAAGTCTGGTCTGAATAGCAAAGCAATAATAATATGCATAATACTGCATTTTCCTGTTTATTTATGCTCACTACCTTGATCAAGTAGCTCAAAGACTTTAAAGAATATGATGTCATATAAAACTTCAGCTCTACAGCTGTGAATTAAAAAGTAACGTCTGGTTTTAAATTTCCTTTGGAACATCATTAGTTAGTATTGGATGAATTCTAGTCAATGTATTTTTATTTGACTTCTTCCCTCAACATTGTTAATCCCAGAGTGACACTATAGCAGGTATAAATCTTGAGATTCCAATTGTAAAAACTACTGCAGCTAAAATTCCTTACTTTTTCACTAGCCGTTACGGGCAAGAGGCAGACTGTCACCTGAGGGAAGTCTACTAGTTTTCCAGAGACAACATAGTTCTCCAAGACACTATATTACTAATAACGAAGTTACCCAGTCCAGAATCTTTTGAAAACCCAGGTTATTGTTTCTTATGACAAAGAAGAATAAGACCTTTTAACTTCTTTCACATTCTGAGGCCAGCTGCCCTCATTCTTTGTACACTTCACATTTATGATATGGTTTAACTTCTCACCAACCTATGAAAACTTTAGATCTTCCAGGAGAAAATTATTTACATTTTTTCTACTCTTGAAATTCTTCTACTATGTGAGCATTTGATAGAAGCCCCACTTATTTTCCCCCCAAATTAGCCTTATGTCACTGCTTGCTGCAGATGCTTGAGCCTTCTCTGCCTCTTGTACTGACCCTGACTAGACTAAAGACCACAGAAACAACAGCAGTTAGAAAGGTAAAGGGCCAGGGAGGTAATACTCACAATGGCACATATGATAATTAACTTTCATGTTTGTGGCTTCCATATTATTCTCCCAAATATACTTCATCCACCATGCATCTAGTTTAACACCATCCAAAAAAGCAACTAAATTAATGGAAAAACAGCACTGCTGTCTCAAGCTCAGTGCGCAAAATTTAACTGTCTTTACTGTCTACTCCACAGCAGAGCTCCAACTTTACTGCTCCAGCTCCTTAGTTGGCTACATTTAAATAATACTAAAATATATTGAAATAATTATTTATATATTTAAATATATATTTATACATTTGAATAAATATACTTTAAAAATACTCAAGACTGCATCCATTAGCTGGATGGCTCTTCCAGAGTCAGTACACCGTGGATTTTTTTAACGCAGTATATCAATAGGATGGGCAGGAGCTTCTGACGAATCATGGTCGCCTGCAAGTAGAGTGCTTTAAGTCCCTTTCAGAAAGACGAATGGGAATCCCAGGCTATTTTCCCAAAGGAAAAGGGGAGAAGCCATAGGAACTAGGGGTCAAGGAGACAGAAGAAAAACCTGTTCACTTGTATGGGGAATGAAAGTGCTACACACTGCAATTCCCTTCTATGTTGTGGGTGACACAGGTATGAGGTCTGGCCTCAGTCTGCACCACCTCCTCCTGGCATATGTAGAAGCAGCAACTTCTTCTAGAGCTGTAACCTGGATCCAGGTCATATCTGGATCTCTATTTTATTCCCAAAGTATCACAGTAAGTAAGGATTCAACTCCAGAGCTTTTCCCACCTCTCTCTTCATTGCACTGCAAATAAATTTCAAATGTTGAATCTGGAACATGTGTAAATTTGAGTAGGTTCATTAGTGTTAATTTCAGAAACTGTTAAAAAGTGGATAAATGTACTTTTCTAAAGCATATATTTTTATGCAAATGGTTCTGTAAGTTTCTGTCATAGTTGTTTATTTTCCAACAACATATTAATCCCTTATAAGTACAGAAGGATTTCTCCAGGGAGAACATGAAAGATGTATGAGGTCGTAATTTTTTTTAACCATATATAACATGGAAAAGATGTTAGAAATGTAAAAAAAAAACCCGGCATGCTTCAGGCATGATTCTTAAATTAAGTATTTCATCAGCTTTCTCCAACTGTTTCAGTCTGGTCTGTTTTCTCAGAAACATTATTTCAATTTTTTTCCCTCATATGAGTCATGAACAGACAGGGAAGGGAAAGTAGTTTTATTTTGGTTTTATACCAATAGTAAAAGTAATATTTTCTTTTTTTTCCCCCTAAACTCAAGCATGGCTTCTACTATAATCCAGCAGCAGAAAAGAGCATGTAAGAAAGTATTCTGCAAAATACTTCTGCCACAATATTAAATTTCACTTAGTACTGAAATGCCAGAGTCCTTGAGCCTTATCACTGCACCTGATTGACTGCCCAGTTAGACTCCGGGTTAATTAATATCTATCTTTTTTAAAGATGGATAAAAGATCCATCTTTATAAAAGCAGCCCTTGCTTCAGTACAATTCTAATCTACCAGTGGTCTGACTGTCTACTTCTCACAATCCTTGCAAACCCATAGATAAAATGATGCTTTTAAAGAAAGCTAAACTCTTACATAAAAATCTCTGTAGCACTAAAATTCCACCTGTTAAAATATGTTCTACCTAGTTGAATACCTTTTTTATAACACAGAACTGGAAAAAAACACTTTTGCATTGCTTTACAAAAACTAAGGATGTCCCTGCCCTATGAAGGAAAATTTATTACTCTGAATGTCTAGGGGCTTTTCTTCATGTCTATCTCTCAAATAATAAGCAAATCTACCATTTAGGGAAAAAAAATTATAAAAGGATGTGAATATTAATCACCCAATTCCTAGATTTTACTGTTCACTAGCACTTAAATTTATTCCTTAATTTCTTTATAATCAGAACACGGAGTGCCAATTTTGTCCATTCTTTCCAGCAGAGCTGAACTGAGAGAACGGTGAAAAGGGGTTTCCAGCCCAGTTATAATGACACGATCAAAACAGTGGGAATGTTGCAATATTCAAGCAGCTGTGCACTAAACTAAATCTTCATAAACAAAAAACAGAGGAATCCTGTAGATATGTTGTCTATAATGAAATAAATTCACTATATCATTCAACATAAGAATTATCTTATACAGATACACATAAATGAGCAACAAATGTGTTTTGTCTGAATGACAAGCCTTGAATGCTTGATTTTTACTTACAAAACAAGAAAAGAACAAACCAACCAATGAAACAAAAAACAATCACACAAACAAACTGGAGGTAAATGCTTACACAGCAGAAAAGGAGCTATCTTTCTTTGGTTTCTTCTTTTCTCGAGCATCACTAAAATCGAGAGCAGCTTTGTCCATTCCTAGTAACTCACTGATTCTGTCACGGCCATAGAACTCACCATATTTATCCATGACCTAAAATCAGAAGCAATATTCAAGAATAGTCATCAGTTGGGTAGATGAGCTGTTATTAAGTCTGGTTCTGAAGACAAGAGGTTTAAATACATGATATTTTTCATCTGTTTGTTTCCATCTGCTTATCACACAAGTTAGTAATAAATTTTTTTTCTGCTCAATTGCAATCAATTCAATAGGCTCAAGAGGTGGGTGTCACAGAATCACAGAATGGGTCAGGCTGAAAGGGACCACTGTGGGTCATCTCGTCCAACCTCCTAGAGCACATGGCACAGGATTGTGTCCAAGCAGTTTTCGAATATCTCCAGTGAGGGAGACTTCACAACCTCTCTGGGCAAAAGATGTATCAAAGATAAGATGTTTCTACTCATTTAACAAAAACAGGAAGAGGAAAGGTATCTAGCAGCAGGAGAATAAATAAATCTATATCATCACCAACAGGAAAAAAAAATACACTGTGAGGTCACACAGAAAGGAGATGTTCTGAATATCCTAGCTACATGAAAAGCTCTGATTAAATAAGAGTTCTCAAAGACAGTAATTGATCCTTACTAGTTATTAGTTTCAAGAAAAAAAACCGCACCATATTTATTCTGCTTAAATAGGTTTTTTAATAACCCAAATTTCTTGATAATGTTAATTTTTTTGTCTTTTAAGAGGAAGTGTTTCATCTTAAAACAGGAATGAAAAATGTCCCCTCTTATAAACTAGCTCAATTGAATCCTTTTACGATTATTTTTATTAGTTAATAATGCAATAAAACTATAATACACATAAAATATGGAGGAGTCTAAAGATCTTGAACATAGAGTTACAGCTAAAAATTATTTTCAGGGAATTCAAACTACCCCCCATCTCTTTCTTACAAAATTTAACATGTTTCAAAAGAAATTTGTCTGGAAATGAACATTTACCTGCTCTTGTTCTCACTGAACACAGAGCTCCTTCCTAAATATTATATGTCTCTTCTCATTTTAAAAAGAATACTTAAAGAAATACAAAATTTTGAATAAGATTATAACTGAGTGACTCCTGAAAGTGAGGTGGTAGTTTACCAGCTTTCAAATAAGCAATGTTTTAAATCTTTATTGATATTTTTGGATATTTTTAGAGGCAAGCCTTCTTTGTAACATGCCCAAAAGTAGTACTTCATGACTGGGGATTATTTTTCCAGCTAGGTGTTAGGGTACAAATATATATAAAAGAAAAAATTCTTTGCAAAATAGGGTTATTTGAAGGCACTTAAATCTAGACAGAGCAGTTCCTCAGCCAAAGTACCAAATCTTCCACACAATTCAAAACCATCCTCCTTTCCTTTCAATTGGAGCCTTCCTTGACCTAGTACCTTGACAGAAGCAATGTAGAATTTTATTTTATTTCTCGAGTACTCTGTCTAAGGTACTCCCTCCTCTTTGCTTAGACAGACAGATAAAAATTTGTATATAACAACTTAAAATATGAAAAAAAAAAGTTTCAACTGCAAAATTCAAAGGAATTTTTTATCAGGTTGGCCTAAGACTGTTACAAAGCAGAAGAGTTAAGAGCATTAAGAAAAACATGTTTCCAAAAGTATGACACAAGATTGGCATTAAATATTGTGAAGAAGGGGTAAATCCAATCCAGCAACATGAAAATCCTCTTTCTCAATTGTGACAAAACACACTAATACATGTATTCTTGCTGTAAGCTATGGTACAAATATTAGATTTATTTCTTCAGAGCAAGCTGAGAAAACATTTGAAATAGCATTTGTAAGCAATGAGTCTCTGCTTAGAGAGGATTTTTTGAGAGAGAGATTGTTAGGTTATGTGATAAAAGCTCACCTGCACACCCACAAAGGACCACAGAGACACAATGGTTGGGGAAGAGTCCTAACAATATCCTGCCCAGTTAGTCCCAGGGCCATCAGCCCATTAAAGGCCCATTTACTTGAGCCTGACGAGTACAGGGGCACAACAGCAGGCAGGAGCCCAAACTGCAGACACCAAATGAATGGACACTCTGCCTGATCCCTCCCAGGGCTGTCCCAGGAGAGCCTCAGATCCAGCGTTCCAAATCTGAAACCCACCCAGATGAGTCATTGGTAGTAACTCTCCAGGATAGCCTTTCAGACTAAGAGGATTACTGCCAAGGGATGTATACATTATGTATCCCATAAATGAGTTGTTACAGGGAGGAAGCAAAGGTGGAGAAAGGGATGAATTTCAGTGATTTGGGGAGGCAAAAGTGTGGGAAAACAGAGTGGCAAGGGACAAAAAGGGCCGGATGCATGTATATACCTTTCTGGTAAGTACAGTTGTCTGACTATGCCCTGTGCCTAAATAACTCAATCTGTCCTGTCTTCTTATTAATTCCTTTCTAATCTATTGGGTGAGGGACTCTCTATTGTTTGTGTATGGAAGTGAATACATAAATACACACAGACAAAACATTTTACACAATTTTCAATAAGCATACAAGTGTATACAGAAATTCTTCACATAATTTCATGACTGTATTTTAAATCCAGTTTTATACAACAAACTGTATGCAGAAAAAGTTTGAAAGAATAACTACCCAAACCAGTCAAAAGCAGTTGTAAGAATGAGGTGAAAAAGGAATTTACACTGAACTAAAGTTATATCTCAAAGAACTGTAGTACACATTTCTTCAAACATGAAAAGAAATATGCATTAGAATTTTATTTTACCTTCATACATGTTTTTAAAAATAAGCCTTACCTTTCTTTTCACAAATTTGTCCCAGTAGTTATTTGGAAAAGACCTGAAAAACACAGATAAACAAGATTACATTTTAGACAACCATGAGAAGGTGTGGTAGTTACTAAGAGACCATAAAAATTACATAGCTTGTTTCTGAGAGGCTCTTTGTAGTGCAAATGACCAGCTAGTCATTTGTAAAGCTGCTGGAATGAAAGCTGCCAAATGGTTTTCAGCCTACCATGTAAATGTAGCTTGAGAAGAGCAGCAGAGGCAATGCCTGCAGACAGAGTTCTAAAGAGTTACATCTCACAGCCCCACCAGGCAGAGAGTCAGAACTTTAAATACGCTCCTAAAAGAGAGCCCTCAAGAGACACCGAAAGGATGCAAAGCACAGTTCACTCTTGAGCTGACAGCAGTACACAGTCACTATCACTGTGTTTGCCAAAAGAAAACCCAGTGCATTTTTTTGTCTTTTATGAAACAGAAATAATTTTAAAGCAAAAATCTAGGAATTAATAAGACTAAACAGTAATACTAAAAATACTAGTAAACATTAGCCTAACAGGTGCCTGACATATTTTGTATATTTTTGTATATCCTTGCTAGAAATATGTCCCTAAAAATTGTTTATTTCAGACAAGCTGGATGATCAAGTATATAATTGTGGAAATGGAAGAACAATTCCTTGCAAGGCTATAATGAGACAGAGTAAGTAAAAACTCACTGTGTGTTGATTACAAGCCTATCCCACTGTCCCTTAATATCATCTTCTGATGGCTGCTCAGTTATATATAGCCCATCAAATTCCAATTTCCTTGCCACTTCCTTTTCTCTCTTAAAAATAACCAGTGGAACCTGCAGTTAAAAAAAAAATTTACAGGAATTATTTAAAATGCACTGACATGCCTGCAAACTTTTAAGAAAATCTGGTTGTTATGAAAAGTATGAAAACTGAACAAAGCAAAAACAGTATTTAAAAAAATTAAAACTTAACAATTGCCTAGAACATGAAAAACGTATTGATGCACAAGGATTAGGTCATTCAGAATCATTAAACTGCAGTGTACCAAACAGTCATAAAAAGGTGGCCAAAATCCCTGAAAAAGGATCCTTCAAATAAAAATAGCTTTTCACTGCTATGGAGGGATTACAGTTATTCAAGTGAAAAGAGAGCTAAAATAATATCTTTTTTAAAATTCTTAGAAAGTCTAGATCCAAAATTGACTTGGGATCACACTTTTGGATTTCATTTTGATATCCAGAGATGCCAGATTTTGCCTTTTACTTGTTAAAGATTTCTTGAGGTTTTACAGTAGGAAATAAAGTGGTTTCACAACAGAGAGAAAGAAAGACTGTAAGCAGCAAAAAAGAAAAATCACATTCACATTCCATAGACTTGTCACAGCCGAGACACCTAACCAGTAAGGATCAGGCTTTACCCACAACTCTCTTTCATCAGCAGGATGACATTCAAAAGTACAGTCTGAGAAGGCAGATGTAAATAGCGGTCCCAGCAGAGTAGCTTTTTCTTAGAAATCTGTTATCAACAAAAAATAAACCCTACTCTTCCCTGGAACTATTTCACAGGTCCCCAGAATGCACTCACCCTCCATTACCCACCTTGACTGTAATACTACTCAAGAGTGGACATGAGTATACTAAAATGGTAATAATAAAATTAGGACTACTCAAGCAATGTGGTGATTACATTAGGTACAATGAAAATGTTCCAACACTATTTTCCAATAGTTAAATGAGAAAAATGTAGTGGATTTCATGTTGAGCAATCTTCTGAAGTAAACCTATCACATACAGGCCTGCAGTTATGAAGATTTTAGATTTCAAAATCTTCAAAGATAGAGATTGAAACCATATTTGGACTTTTCTTCAGAGTTTCAGAATTAGAAAGAAGACAATTCATTATGACAAATAATTATAACAATTAATTGTTATTAATTGTTATAACAGAGAATAAATGTAGTTTGAAAAAAACTACATTTCTAATCAGAGAATAAATGTAGTTTGAAAAAAAATGTGGCAAAGTAGCATAAAAAGTAATAGTAGAAAAAACCTCAAAACATATGGGGTGGGAGAAGAGAACATCTCAAAACCCAGAAGTCTAAGCTTTCATATTTCATGGCAACCAATGCAACAAGAAAACATTGTAGTATTTAGTGGTCTGCAGGGACACTTAAGGTAGAGTTGTAATGCAGTAATATGAACTAAAAATGCTGATCATGTCTTTAGCATAGAAAAAGTATTATCGATTAAAAGAGGAAAGTAAAAATATCATGGACCACATAAGATATTATAAGGACAAATTAGCAGCCATACTGGGTCATAGCAGAGGTCCATTTAATTTAGCACTATCCTGCACTTATGCCTTGGAAGAGTGTAAAAATGGGGGAAGTACATCCCATATATATTTCTCCCAGGTTCAGAGATTTATGGCATTTGGTTTTCCTAAACAACAATAAGCATTTTGCGAAAAAAAAATCACATCTTTATTTTTCACATCCCTAACAGAAATCTTGTGCAAGATATTCCTCAAAAGATGCTTAAGCTCCTGCCAAAACACTACCACCAGAGTGTGTGTGTATGAAAAGCAGACATTTTGTATAGCCACAATATGCAGCAGCAATAGGCCAAAATGCTGCATGCTTTCCAAAAAACCCAGATGACAGACTAGTAATACAAATACTGTCACGTAGCTTCCTCTGGCCATGTGCATTCACACCTTGTCTTTGACAGACTCAAGCAGCTTTTGATAGAAGTTACTGTTGTCAGCCAGACAATTACAGCAGATCAGACTGGCATGTAACTTCCTGAAAACACATATCAATTTCTGTTTACATTACACTAACAAAATATGATTTCTTTACATGATTTCCCTCTCTGCTTAAGCAAGGTTGCTATGACTTTGTTTCAATCTATACCGTTCAATGGATAAAAGAGTTTGGACCTAGAATACAAAAGAAAAGTTCAGTTTTTTCTTACTTTCAAACAGTAATACCCTATGATACAGAAGAAAGAGATGACTGTGTGTAGGATGGCCAAAATCCGCAGCGTGGGCTCCATGTAGCCACTGCTTTCTTCCAGGACATAATGCACTGCAATGACCCTCTCATCATCGCTTTCCAGGATGTTCAACTTTGTACTTTCACCATCAGATACCACAGGAAGTTCCTTTTCTTCTGTCACAGCAGATGTGGAGACCTGTTTAAATCACTTAATCTTAATATTGCAGCTGTATTTCCTTTGATATGAGTTTTACAGAAATACAAGCTAAGTAGTATAACTGAAAACAATGATACCAAGGACAATACAATTGTAAGACTTTTTTTGCATAAAAACATCCAGAAAGAATACCTTATCTTTTTACACCAGCCTGTGATAGTGTGCTTTTTCTTTTCTTTTTTTTTTCACTGTCTATCCATTGTAGCAAATTTGGCCCAAGCTAAATTTTATCACCATGTTAAATTTTATGTTAGAAGAAATCCAGTCGATTCCTGACAATCCCACATGTAGTCTTTATCTTCAGGGCTCTGCCAGAAACTGATTCGAATCCACAGACTCTAGAGTTGTATTAATGATACTGAAAGTGATATTCTAGGCAGCTTGACATGATGTGACTTCTTGTTGTACACACCCCCTCAGGAGAGCATAACAGCACAAGAAAACATCTCAACTGACATGGATTAGTTTAAGTTGCCAATGAAGGCTCGGCTTGGCTGGTTCACTGTACTGTGAAATGGAACATCTGAGGCATGGGTATGCCTTACAGCCTGCTGCTTTGTTGCAGCACAGAACTTTGTAAATAAATATTTGTGTACTGGAAGTCTCTTCTTACTTCACACAAGCACTTCAGCTCTCCTCTAGATTTCTGAAGTGGTAGGATGAAGCAGGTATTTAATCTGTTAGGCTAGGCAGTTTTACCATGGCATATTGCCTACAAAATCCAAATGGTTTCCATTGTGCTACTTGAAAAGTTACTATTTACCTTATAGAAAAGCAGGATAAAGTTGATGGCAAAAGCAACAAATAACGCCAACATCCTCATGTTGTAAAAGTTTCGGGCAAAATAATTCTGAAAATAGAACAGAACATAAATAAACTTTGACTAATAAAGATTCAGTCATAATTATTAGGTTCTTGCATGGAGGGGGTTTTTTGTGGTTTTTTTCCCTACAGAACTTTTTAATGGAATTTTAAATATTTTTAAAGAATCCAAACAAACAAAAAAACCCTCAACAAACATTTTGAGTGATGTACAAATTCTCTCCTACTCCACATTACAATAATGGATAAAGGACCTTTTGTTTCACTCCTTGCAGAAAGGATGAAGGATTTTTAATTGCCTCTTACATCTTTTTCATTGTCCTCTCAATACACGTGGAGACAACAGAGACATCACAATGTAATAGTAATGTAATAATAATACAGAAGTCTCCATTTTCCCTGCAGCTCATTTTTCATTCATATGGCAAATTGTTACCAAGAAATAAAAATATCTGCATATAAGTTTATTTTAAGTCTTTTCCTATTCCAAAATCAAACGGATTTTTACCAGGTCAGCAAAAATTCATCTGTGACCTAAGTACTGTGAGTAGAAAGCTTCTCTGACATTATGATGCAATCAAAAGGATTGCAGAAATGTGCCTTTTCCATTCCTGACAATTCACAATCCTTTACAGTAGACATTGTGAATGCTTTAACTCTTCCATAGGAATTCCTCAATTTTTCAGCCCTAATTATAGATGACTATTCATGAAATATTAAACAAGACTATTAGAAAAAAAAAATCAAGTCAAATTTGCATGACTCCTATGTGACTAGCCTTAAAAAATTAATCTCAGTTCAAAAGCAAAATTTAAATACCTAATTTCCTAATAAGATTGTGACTACAGTTTTGTAGTTTTGCTATATTACTCATGTTAGAAGTAGGCTGTACCTAAACAATTATCTACTAGAAAAATAGCAAAAGTGTATTTCTTTTTGCTCTGCATTTCACACTAGCCTCAGTGAATATGCATGGAATCTCCTAGCTAATAAAAGCATAGATTTTAAACCGTTCTACAGTTAACTCACGGATATCATATTTCACTTAGAGACTCTCATATGCAGTTTTACTATTTAATTAGTCTTATTTTCTACAGGTTTTGAGAAGTTTGACAAATATTAACTTGTTATTTCACTAAGAAAAAAATCTGTAACATCTTTCCTTATTTGGTTTAGGTTAAGCATTGTATCTTAGGCAATTCTTTTTATAGGAGAGCTTGTAATTTCCCAAAGTTGTCTCTCAGGAAAGGAGAAATCCTACAGGCTCATTAGCTGCTGTAAAAATTCAGGAATTTTATTCCCAGAAAAATGCATGGATGTTTTCTAATGATGTACAGGCATCTCTGAAGGTCTGAGTTTGGGAAAATAATTCTCTGCCTAAGTATTAGTATCTTGTATACTATTTGTGTGTTTCTTTTCTCTAACATTTCCATTAAACCTTTGCTTTATGTTCTTTTTATGGATGATGTTGGATAGAAAAATGTGGTCTTTCAGATGCTATTTGTCTTTAGATTGGTAGAATAATATGTTGGTACGTGTCTCTGCCAACAGCTAAACACATAATCTAGAGAACAGCTTACAAGAAGCTTCTGTTGGTATGCAATGATATTCTTCCAGAAGACTGATTCCTGAACTTCTGGTTCTCCATATCTGTGTGTATGAAGTTGTCTTAATTTCTGTTTCCCTTTGTCTTCCTTAGTTTTTTCTTCTTTTTCTCCATCTTCTCCTCTTAGGATACAAAAGAAGCCAAAATAGTATGTCAAGTCAGTAAAAGTTAATAAGGTAGTAAAGTTGCTAAACACAAAATTAAAATCACACACTGAAATAGGCTATTCCATCTTTTAATGAGGCTCAATGATGAGTCATGCGGTTCATGCAGTTCACGCACATGAGATGCATCCCTCTTCAGTCCAAAGCACTGGCAAGAGTGACAGTCTGTTTAAGTCTGCAGATAAATTTATTGCTTTGGTACCTTGAAGTGAGAATGCTAACTGGCAGAGGCAGGCAATCAAGAATCTGCCAACCTTATTACCGAAGGGTCTGCTTCATAATTGTGCAGATAAGAGTTGCAGTGACAAAATGTCTGTAAGCTGACAGCTGTATGTCTGTATGAATACCTATATGTCTAAGTGTTCCCCTCCAACCTCATGCATTTGAACTATCAGGTTCTCACAAATGCTGCAGAAAACTTTGGTTCTTCTTGCAATTACAAGTCAAGTCTCAAGTTTTAAATTTTTTGTTTCTGCCCACCCGATGAATTCATAAGTACCCACTCCAGAAGGAGATGGGAGTACAAGTGTGTTAGCATCTGATGTGTGATTATCATCATGCTATCCCATTACAGAAAGTCAGAGGTAGTGGGCTGCCTTCTCCAAACACATGATCTGAAGAACTGGGAATTATTTAGAAGTCAATTTGACCTGTCAGCATGATAGATGACAAGATCACAGAAGTACCTTTGAAGCCAAACTTTTAAGTTACACTATTAATTTCTGTGTATCTCTCTACAAACAGAATAACTGATGTTCTAAACTGCTTCTCTTCTCAGAATATACTTGACAAACTTTCACTTTCACTTGAAAGTTTGTCATATTCACAGTAGTTTCAGGGCAGTTAACAGTGTCAGGCACTTCACTCCTCACAGAGAATACAGGTATCACTGCAACTCACACAGCCAAGCAGAGCAATCAACAGTGAAGTGACCTTGTAGGATCTGACGTTAAAGTAATACCTACTCTGCTTTTTCAGGTTCTGATTTTGTTTCCTCTTTCTCTTCCTTTTCATCTTCTTTCACCTGCTCCTACAGAAAGTCAGGTTTAAAAATATGTCTAAACACTGTTATACACTACAGAGTTAGTTTAAAAGAATACCCAGAGGGCAGAATGTTCGGTCTGTTTGACTTTGTTAAATAACCAAAACTTTGAGACAAGATGATAATTCAATTTACATTAATGAAGAAACAATTTAACACTGAGCTAAAAGTAAACCAAAACACCATGTACTTAGAGAAGGTTGCGGAAATTCAAGTTTATGACATGAGAAAGAGTAAGCCCTAGTAATGATATGTGATTCCCTTAACAATATGTCAGAAAATCCAGAAAAACAGAGATGCAAATTTCATTTCAAGACTATACTAACATATGAAAGAGGGAAACATACATCAAAAATAAAAGATACAGTTTACCTGGATTTTTTCCTGTACCTCAGGCATTGGAGCTAAGGAGGGAGTGCTCAGTAAGTCACTCAAACCAGCGTTTGGATTGTGAGGGATTAATTTATACTGTCCACCTTCTCGTTTCAAATCCAAACCAAATATATCTGAGAGTAGATCACTCTCTTCTGATAAAGTTTGCAGATCTGTCAAGTCTTCTGTAGGCAATGCAGCTTCTGTTGGCTTTCTCTCCCCTTCTTCTCCTTCCCCACGCACCTCATCCTGAGTGGGATCTGGCATATTAGCTAACAGTTCAGCCACCTTGATTTTCTTTGCTCCTTCTACTAAGCTTCCTCCAAGCAGCAAACTGCAGATAATGCGAAAGAAGCCTCGGACAACACTAAAAGCAAAATGCAGTAAGCCCATCAAAATACTCCAATAGGAAGAAAACAAAGCCATGACCATGTCCTTCATGGTCATTTTCTTCACTTTTTTCATCTGTTTCTTCAGGCTTTTCATGCTGAGCATTTTCATAAGAGTCATTAAATTATACTTGAGAGCTACTAATGCTGACTTCACGGTCACAAGAGAGAAGAAACCCATTCTAGGATCTTCTTCCTCAGGGTTATCTTTCTCATTCTCCTCTTTATTTGCTGACCTTTCATTCAGATCTGACTCAGAGATCTGGGCAGCCAGTTGCATTTCAAAGATGGTATCCTCACAGAAGTTAACAAAAAGCTCCATCTTTTCTTTCTCCCCGCCTTCATTTACAACATCAAATATAAATTGTCTCTTTGACTCTTTTACCTGAGGTTTCTCCCACTGAGTCCGACTTGACTCACTTATTTCGAAATAAACTCGTTCAATGCGCTTTGCGCTGCCCATGATTTCTATGCGTCCAAGGAAAGGCTGAAAGTAATTTAGCACACTCTCTGACAGTTCAAGAAAGGTTTGCAAGCGGGTATCATGGGGCATGTGCTCTGACAGGTTGGTCAGGAGAACAGCAACATTGAAACCAATGTCTTTTGCAGGTTCATGAAATCGTTTCACAAACTCCTCGTAGTCCAAAGTCTCATTCTCATCTGTTTCAGCACATGACAGCAGAAACTCAGTTTCAGACTGGGTGTAATGCTTATGGCTTTCCATTGCCCTGTGAAAATCCCTCTTCGAAATTATCCCTTTACCATCAGGGTCATATTCTTTGAATGCATCAGAGGAAGTCAAATCCTTCAATTTTAAGAACATATCAAAAAACTTCAGAATCATCTCCACATTGTTCGACGATTCCACAAGCATATCGACCATTTGCTTTCCAATAGTTCCATTCACAACATTACCTAGATGTGATGACAGGATATTAGAGATAATGATGGCAGCAAATGTTTCATCAAAGAAAAGTGTATTATAATGACTAGTGAAATAATCAAAGACTAAAAATTATAAACTATTGGACAACACACTCACATGAGAAGCTAGCAGTAAAATCAGAAATCTTTTACTGATAACATTACCCTAAGACTTGGAAAAAAAAGTTACAGAAAGGAAGACCTAACAAGGCTTGTTGAGAGACATCTGTTACACCTAAAATAGAACTAAAAGTGGGGCAGCATATTATGAACTTCACTGTAGCACAACACAGACAGAGCTAGTGTCCCATTAGTTAGCATGAGCGGCTCAGCAGGTTATTCATGGAGCACAGCCTACAGTACTAAGAATTCACTTTGCTTCTCAGTGACCTATGAGCAAAGCAGTAGCAATGCATGCTACGCTGCAATCTATGCTGCATTTACTGTTCTCCCATTCTCTCAAGAAAATATAATGGGATACACATAAGAAGCAAAGAGGAAAAAAAGATCTTTGAATCATCTATGTGTATGTCCGGTTACTCTAGCGCTAGAGGCACTAATACTATAGAGAAGGTAAAAGCAATAGTAGTATTATTTCTTGACAATGGTTATATTCCCTGAGGAATCATAATTTCAGGACCTTGAACCTAGTCAGTCACTAGACAAATCAAAGCCTGTTCTTTATGGCTAAGAGCAATACCAAAATAAATGCAATATATTAAAGGTGCTAAAGTGACTTCACTTCCTAAAACTCAAGATTTCAACTTAAATAGTCAAAACTTTTTCATCTAAGCCAAAAGAGAAACCAAGTTCATGGAAAGAAAGTAAATCTGCTAGCCCTGGATTTTATACAATTC